>NW_025746956.1:55000-75000 GCF_021184085.1 Oncorhynchus gorbuscha
ATTATAAAGGACCCAGAGACCCCCCTAGGTCTGAATCTAGACCCCCCAGGTCTGACTCTAGACAGAGAGTATGTGTAGATTATAAAGGACCTAGAGATGTTCAACTAACTGACCCTTCTCTGGTCTAAAGAATTGATTTTGACCCAACAAATCCGCCCTACGAATGTTTGAAATCCCGTGGCGGCCTTTATAAAGCCTGAATAAGGCCTCATCCGTAGTCATAAAGCACCTTAACCATACATAAGGCCTGAATAAGGCATCATCCGTAGTCATAAAGCATCTTAACCATACATAAGGCCTTTATAAGGCATTCATAAAGCCTCACCTGTAGTCATAAAGCATCTTAACCATACATAAGGCCTTTATAAAGCCTGAATAAGGCCTCACCTGTAGACCGTGTTCTCCTGCGTCGTATTTGTTATCTCCGTCAAGCTGCTCCACGGCGACATAGTCCTTAAATGACTCAAAGACTAGAGAGAGAGAGAGAGAGAGAGAGAGCAAACAGTTAGCCACACACACACACACAACTTGTGGTTAAAGTGTCTGCCATGAGATTGAAAGGTTGGGAGTTCCATCCCCGTACGAGTCATACCAAAAGACAGTAGAAATGTGATTTGAAGCACTCAGCATTAAGGACACAGGGAGTAAAGGCCGCCTGCATGTGGAACTCAGATAAACCCTTAACCCTAGAACAGCCTGGCCTTTCAGCCTATCAGAACACGCTAGAGAACGTTGCCGGGTATCCCCTTTAGCATAAGCATCAGATGCATATCAACCTGCAAGGTGGCAAACATTCCTGATGAAGTGAATAAACGAGTGTAAATTATTAATTGGCATTAAATAATATTCATGGAAATATATCAATTAAAAAAAATATACATATAGTAATTTGTTTAGAGAGTCAAGGATCTGTTTTGTTTAATTCTAATTCCTAGCAGGCTAGTCTTCTTTGTGTGTCCACTGTTCCTAGCAGGCTAGTCTTCTTTGTGTGTCCACTGTTCCTAGCAGGCTAGTCTTCTTTGTGTGTTCACTGTTCCTAGCAGGCTAGTCTTCTTTGTGTGTTCACTGTTCCTAGCAGGCTAGTCTTCTTTGTGTGTTCACTGTTCCTAGCAGGCTAGTCTTCTTTGTGTGTTCACTGTTCCTAGCAGGCTAGTCTTCTTTGTGTGTTCACTGTTCCTAGCAGGCTAGTCTTCTTTGTGTGTTCACTGTTCCTAGCAGGCTAGTCTTCTTTGTGTGTTCACTGTTCCTAGCAGGCTAGTCTTCTTTGTGTGTTCACTGTTCCTAGCAGGCTAGTCTTCTTTGTGTGTCCACTGTTCCTAGCAGGCTAGTCTTCTTTGTGTGTCCACTGTTCCTAGCAGGCTAGTCTTCTTTGTGTGTTCACTGTTCCTAGCAGGCCAGTCTTCTTTGTGTGTTCACTGTTCCTAGCAGGCTAGTCTTCTTTGTGTGTCCACTGTTCCTAGCAGGCTAGTCTTCTTTGTGTGTCCACTGTTCCTAGCAGGCTAGTCTTCTTTGTGTGTTGACTGTAAATAGCAGGGTAGTCTTGTTCACTGTTCCTAGCAGGCTAGTCTTGTTTGTTCACTGTTCCTAGCAGGCTAGTCTTGTTTGTTCACTGTTCCTAGCAGGCTAGTCTTGTTCACTGTTCCTAGCAGGCTAGTCTTGTTCACTGTTCCTAGCAGGCTAGTCTTGTTCACTGTTCCTAGCAGGCTAGTCTTGTTCACTGTTCCTAGCAGGCTAGTCTTGTTCACTGTTCCTAGCAGGCTAGTCTTGTTCGCTGTTCCTAGCAGGCTAGTCTTGTTCGCTGTTCCTAGCAGGCTAGTCTTGTTCACTGTTCCTAGCAGGCTAGTCTTGTTCACTGTTCCTAGCAGGCTAGTCTTGTTCACTGTTCCTAGCAGGCTAGTCTTGTTCACTGTTCCTAGCAGGCTAGTCTTGTTCACTGTTCCTAACAGGCTAGTCTTCTTTGTGTGTTCACTGTTCCTAGCAGGCTAGTCTTCTTTGTGTGTTCACTGTTCCTAGCAGGCTAGTCTTCTTTGTGTGTTCACTGTTCCTAGCAGGCTAGTCTTGTTCACTGTTCCTAGCAGGCTAGTCTTCTTTGTGTGTTGACTGTAAATAGCAGGGTAGTCTTGTTCACTGTTCCTAGCAGGCTAGTCTTGTTTGTTCACTGTTCCTAGCAGGCTAGTCTTGTTTGTTCACTGTTCCTAGCAGGCTAGTCTTGTTTGTTCACTGTTCCTAGCAGGCTAGTCTTGTTTGTTCACTGTTCCTAGCAGGCTAGTCTTGTTTGTTCACTGTTCCTAGCAGGCTAGTCTTGTTTGTTCACTGTTCCTAGCAGGCTAGTCTTGTTTGTTCACTGTTCCTAGCAGGCTAGTCTTGTTTGTTCACTGTTCCTAGCAGGCTAGTCTTGTTTGTTCACTGTTCCTAGCAGGCTAGTCTTGTTTGTTCACTGTTCCTAGCAGGCTAGTCTTGTTTGTTCACTGTTCCTAGCAGGCTAGTCTTGTTTGTTCACTGTTCCTAGCAGGCTAGTCTTGTTCACTGTTCCTAGCAGGCTAGGCTTGTTCACTGTTCCTAGCAGGCTAGTCTTGTTCACTGTTCCTAGCAGGCTAGTCTTGTTCACTGTTCCTAGCAGGCTAGTCTTGTTCACTGTTCCTAGCAGGCTAGTCTTGTTCACTGTTCCTAGCAGGCTAGTCTTGTTCACTGTTCCTAGCAGGCTAGTCTTGTTCACTGTTCCTAGCAGGCTAGTCTTGTTCACTGTTCCTAACAGGCTAGTCTTCTTTGTGTGTTCACTGTTCCTAGCAGGCTAGCCTTCTTTGTGTGTTCACTGTTCCTAGCAGGCTAGTCTTCTTTGTGTGTTCACTGTTCCTAGCAGGCTAGTCTTCTTTGTGTGTTCACTGTTCCTAGCAGGCTAGTCTTCTTTGTGTGTTCACTGTTCCTAGCAGGCTAGTCTTGTTCACTGTTCCTAGCAGGCTAGTCTTGTTCACTGTTCCTAGCAGGCTAGTCTTGTTCACTGTTCCTAGCAGGCTAGTCTTGTTCACTGTTCCTAGCAGGCTAGTCTTGTTCACTGTTCCTAGCAGGCTAGTCTTGTTCACTGTTCCTAGCAGGCTAGTCTTGTTCACTGTTCCTAGCAGGCTAGTCTTCTTTGTGTGTTCACTGTTCCTAACAGGCTAGTCTTCTTTGTGTGTTCACTGTTCCTAGCAGGC
Organism: Oncorhynchus gorbuscha; assembly: GCF_021184085.1. Lineage (NCBI taxonomy): Eukaryota > Metazoa > Chordata > Actinopteri > Salmoniformes > Salmonidae > Oncorhynchus > Oncorhynchus gorbuscha. Next base: position 58,192 of record NW_025746956.1, read on the forward strand.
TAGTCTTCTTTGTGTGTCCACTGTTCCTAGCAGGCTAGTCTTCTTTGTGTGTCCACTGTTCCTAGCAGGCTAGTCTTCTTTGTGTGTCCACTGTTCCTAGCAGGCTAGTCTTCTTTGTGTGTCCACTGTTCCTAGCAGGCTAGTCTTCTTTGTGTGTTCACTGTTCCTAGCAGGCTAGTCTTCTTTGTGTGTCCACTGTTCCTAGCAGGCTAGTCTTCTTTGTGTGTCCACTGTTCCTAGCAGGCTAGTCTTCTTTGTGTGTCCACTGTTCCTAGCAGGCTAGTCTTCTTTGTGTGTCCACTGTTCCACCTAGCAGGCTAGTCTAAATAAGCAGGCTAGTCTTCTTTGTGTGTTCACTGTTCCTAGCAGGCTAGTCTTCTTTGTGTGTTCACTGTTCACTGTTCCTAGCAGGCTAGTCTTCTTTGTGTGTTCACTGTTCCTAGCAGGCTAGTCTTCTTTGTGTGTTCACTGTTCCTAACAGGCTAGTCTTCTTTGTGTGTTCACTGTTCCTAGCAGGCTAGTCTTCTTTGTGTGTTCACTGTTCCTAGCAGGCTAGTCTTCTTGTGTGTTCACTGTTCCTAGCAGGCTAGTCTTCTTTGTGTGTTCACTGTTCCTAGCAGGCTAGTCTTGTTCACTGTTCCTAGCAGGCTAGTCTTGTTCACTGTTCCTCACTGTTCCTAACAGGCTAGTCTTCTTTGTGTGTTCACTGTTTAGCAGGCTAGTCTTGTTCACTGTTCCTAACAGGCTAGTCTTCTTTGTGTGTTCACTGTTCCTAGCAGGCTAGTCTTGTTCACTGTTCCTAACAGGCTAGTCTTGTTCACTGTTCCTAGCAGGCTAGTCTTGTTTGTTGTCTTGTTCACTGTTCCTAGCAGGCTAGTCTTCTTTGTGTGTTCACTGTTCCTAACAGGCTAGTCTTCTTGTGTTCACTGTTCCTAGCAGGCTAGTCTTCTTTGTGTGTTCACTGTTCCTAGCAGGCTAGTCTTCTTTGTGTGTTCACTGTTCCTAGCAGGCTAGTCTTCTTTGTGTGTTCACTGTTCCTAGCAGGCTAGTCTTCTTTGTGTGTTCACTGTTCCTAGCAGGCTAGTCTTCTTTGTGTGTTCACTGTTCCTAGCAGGCTAGTCTTCTTTGTGTGTTCACTGTTCCTAGCAGGCTAGTCTTCTTTGTGTGTTCACTGTTCCTAGCAGGCTAGTCTTCTTTGTGTGTTCACTGTTCCTAGCAGGCTAGTCTTCTTTGTGTGTTCACTGTTCCTAGCAGGCTAGTCTTCTTTGTGTGTTCCTGTTCCTAGCAGGCTAGTCTTCTTTGTGTGTTTGTGTGTTCACTGTTCCTAGCAGGCTAGTCTTCTTTGTGTGTTCACTGTTCCTAGCAGGCTAGTCTTCTTTGTGTGTCCACTGTTCCTAGCAGGCTAGTCTTCTTTGTGTGTTCACTGTTCCTAGCAGAATAGTCTTGTTTGTAATCAACTTGTCTGACAGGGAAAATGTGAAGAAGTTGTCCATGGTCACATTTCTGCCGTTGCCCATCTAAGACTCAAAACCACACTGTCAAACAGTCTCCCACCCCGCCGGCCCACCCCGCCGGCCCGGTCTCACCCCGTTCCATTATCAGCTTCTATTGGCCAGTCAGCCACTGATGATATTTTATATATTTTAATGTTACGTTTATTATGTTACTAGTTTTTCTTGCTTATGAGCTGAATGAATGGACAGCAAGGAGACTGTCAGAAAAACACTTAAATAATAATTGTGGAATTGCATGTAATTGATTAAAAATAAACTTGACCATTTGTCTACACCACCAAGATGGGGGCCTCTAAACGTCTCTAAGATCCACCCGCGCTGACAGGACGACTGCGCCAACCACATAAAGCCCCTTCTCAAAGCAGAAACCCCCCCTGTATAAGGACGGAGACTGGAGCGATATGACACACACCCAATAACCCCAGAGAAGGAAATGTGTAATGTATGCCATTTAGCAGACGCTTTTATCCAAAGCGACTTACAGTCATGTGTGCATACATTCTACGTATGGGTGGTCCCGGGAATCGAACCCACTACGCTGGCGTTACAAGCGCCATGCTCTACCAACTGAGCTACAGAAGGACTCACTATAGTATACAGAAGGACTCACTATAGTAAACAGTTGATACTCACTGTTTTTCTTTCCTTTGATACTGAGCTGGATGTCGTAGTAATCCTCTATCCGCTCTGACCGGTAGTCAACGTGCTTACACTGGATATAGGACTGGAGAGAGAGAGACAACACACAGTTACACTGGATATAGGACTGGAGAGCGAGAGACAACACACAGTTACACTGGATATAGGACTGGAGAGAGAGAGACAACACACAGTTACACTGGATATAGGACTGGAGAGAGAGAGACAACACACAGTTACACTGGATATAGGACTGGAGAGAGAGAGACAACACACAGTTACACTGGATATAGGACTGGAGAGAGAGAGACAACACACAGTTACACTGGATATAGGACTGGAGAGAGAGAGACAACACACAGTTACACTGGATATAGGACTGGAGAGAGAGAGACAACACACAGTTACACTGGATATAGGACTGGAGAGAGAGAGACAACACACAGTTACACTGGATATAGGACTGGAGAGAGAGAGACAACACACAGTTACACTGGATATAGGACTGGAGAGAGAGAGATACAACACACAGTTACACTGGATATAGGACTGGAGAGAGAGAGATACAACACACAGTTACACTGGATATAGGACTGGAGAGAGACAACAGTTACACTGGATATAGGACTGGAGAGAGACAACAGTTACACTGGATATAGGACTGGAGAGAGACAACAGTTACCCTGGATATAGGACTGGAGAGAGACAACAGTTACCCTGGATATAGGACTGGAGAGAGACAACAGTTACCCTGGATATAGGACTGGAGAGAGACAACAGTTACCCTGGATATAGGACTGGAGAGAGACAACAGTTACACTGGATATAGGACTGGAGAGAGAGAGACAACACACAGTTACACTGGATATAGGACTGGAGAGAGAGAGACAACACACAGTTACACTGGATATAGGACTGGAGAGAGACAACAGTTACACTGGATATAGGACTGGAGAGAGACAACAGTTACACTGGATATAGGACTGGAGAGAGACAACAGTTACCCTGGATATAGGACTGGAGAGAGACAACAGTTACCCTGGATATAGGACTGGAGAGAGACAACAGTTACCCTGGATATAGGACTGGAGAGAGACAACAGTTACCCTGGATATAGGACTGGAGAGAGACAACAGTTACCCTGGATATAGGACTGGAGAGAGAGAACAGACAGCGGGGAGAGAGAATGTGAACGTACCACCATCTTTCCTCTGAACAGTTTGGGGATGGTTCCCTCCACGCAGGTGCCTTTCATTTTGTTCTCAACGTTGTCCAGGAGCTGGAACACAGAAACACGCACATATTAAACACACTAAACGACTACAGCCCCGTAGCACTCACTTCCGTCATCATGAAGTGCTTTGAGAGACTAGTCAAGGACCATATCACCTCCACCCTACCTGACACCCTAGACCCACTCCAATTTGCTTACCGCCCAAATAGGTCCACAGACGATGCAATCTCAACCACACTGCCCTAACCCACCTGGACAAGAGGAATACCTATGTGAGAATGCTGTTCATCGACTACAGCTCGGCATTCAACACCATAGTACCCTCCAAGCTCGTCATCAAGCTCGAGACCCTGGGTCTCGACCCCGCCCTGTGCAACTGGGTACTGGACTTCCTGACGGGCCGCCCCCAGGTGGTGAGGGTAGGCAACAACATCTCCTCCCCGCTGATCCTCAACACGGGGGCCCCACAAGGGTGCGTTCTGAGCCCTCTCCTGTACTCCCTGTTCACCCACGACTGCGTGGCCACGCACGCCTCCAACTCAATCATCAAGTTTGCGGACGACACAACAGTGGTAGGCTTGATTACCAACAACGACGAGACGGCCTACAGGGAGGAGGTGAGGGCCCTCGGAGTGTGGTGTCAGGAAAATAACCTCACACCCAACGTCAACAAAACTAAGGAGATGATTGTGGACTTCAGGAAACAGCAGAGGGAACACCCCCCTATCCACATCGATGGAACAGTAGTGGAGAGGGTAGCTAGTTTTAAGTTCCTCGGCATACACATCACAGACAAACTGAATTGGTCCACTCACACTGACAGCGTCGTGAAGAAGGCGCAGCAGCGCCTATTCAACCTCAGGAGGCTGAAGAAATTCGGCTTGTCACCAAAAGCACTCACAAACTTCTACAGATGCACAATCGAGAGCATCCTGGCGGGCTGTATCACCGCCTGGTACGGCAACTGCTCCGCCCTCAACCGTAAGGCTCTCCAGAGGGTAGTGAGGACTGCACAACGCATCACCGGGGGCAAACTACCTGCCCTCCAGGACACCTACACCACCCGTTGTTACAGGAAGGCCATAAAGATCATCAAGGACATCAACCACCCGAACCACTGCCTGTTCACCCCGCTATCATCCAGAAGGCGAGGTCAGTACAGGTGCATCAAAGCTGGGACCGAGAGACTGAAAAACAGCTTCTATCTCAAGGCCATCAGACTGTTAAACAGCCACCACTAACACTGAGTGGCTGCTGCCAACACACTGTCATTGACACTGACCCAACTCCAGCCATTTTAATAATGGGAATTGATGGGAAATGATGTAAATATATCACTAGCCACTTTAAACAATGCTACCTAATATAATGTTTACATACCCTACATTATTCATCTCATATGTATACGTATATACTGTACTCTACATCATCGACTGCATCCTTATGTAATACATGTATCACTAGCCACTTTAACTATGCCACTTTGTTTACATACTCATCTCATATGTATATACTGCACTCAATACCATCGACTGTATCTTGCCTATGCTGCTCTGTACCATCACTCATTCATATATCCTTATGTACATATTCTTTATCCCCTTACACTGTGTATAAGACAGTAGTTTTGGAATTGTTAGTTAGATTACTTGTTGATTATTACTGCATTGTCGGAACTAGAAGCACAAGCATTTTGCTACACTCGCATTAACATCTGCTAACCATGTGTATGTGACAAATAAAATTTGATTTGATTGATTATGGAAGGAACAGTGAATGTGAGCAGAGCAGAGATGGAGCCCAATTTGACTGGACCGCAGAGCGAGGTTACAAAGACTGGACCGCAGAGCGAGGTTACAAAGACTGGACCGCAGAGCGAGGTTACCCAAAGACTGGACCGCAGAGCGAGGTTACCCAAAGACTGGAGCGCAGAGCGAGATTACCCAAAGACTGGAGCGCAGAGCGAGATTACCCAAAGGCTGGAGCGCAGAGCGAGATTACCCAAAGGCTGGAGCGCAGAGCGAGATTACCCAAAGGCTGGAGCGCAGAGCGAGATTACCCAAAGGCTGGAGCGCAGAGCGAGATTACCCAAAGACTGGAGCGCAGAGCGAGGTTACAAAGGCTGGAGCGCAGAGCGAGGTTACAAAGGCTGGAGCGCAGAGCGAGATTACCCAAAGACTGGACCGCAGAGCGAGGTTACAAAGACTGGAGCGCAGAGCGAGATTACCCAAAGGCTGGAGCGCAGAGCGAGGTTACCCAAAGGCTGGACCGCAGAGCGAGGTTACAAAGACTGGACCGCAGAGCGAGATTACCCAAAGGCTGGAGCGCAGAGCGAGATTACCCAAAGACTGGACCGCAGAGCGAGATTACAAAGGCTGGAGCGCCGGCCTTCTCGCCCGCTCCAAATTGGCTCCAGTAACGTTCACTTCGCTAGCTCAGGGCGTGCCCAGCCCATCATGCATCTGTAGTCTACTACTGTACTACTATAACCCTTTGCTTTGGCTGTCATGTAGTTCACTAAATATTATCATAAAGAAACTGATGAAACACACAGGTGATAAATCAAGGTGACTTATAAAGATGAGGACCAAGAGCAAGAGAGGGAGTGTGGTGATGTAGTGTCCACTACTAAAGAAGAGAGGGAGTGTGGTGGTGTAGTGTCCACAACTAAAGAAGAGAGGGAGTGTGGTGATGTAGTGTCCACAACTAAAGAAGAGAGGGAGTGTGGTGATGTAGTGTCCACAACTAAAGATGAGGGGAGTGTGGTGATGTAGTGTCCTCAACTAAAGTTCATTTTTGTTCTATTATCTATACGATAGGGCATAATTGATTTTGGCCCAATAGACCTGGCATATTCCCACGTTCAAGGAGCTTTCTGTTTTGATTGGGTTGTTTTGCCTAAAAGCCTTTGGGTCTACCTAAAGAAAAATAAAATAAACTCTGCATCTCTGCCCAGCCAAATATCTTGGTTCCAACCCTGGTTCTAACCCAACCAGGTCAATAGATCTGACCCATTACTATAGTGAAAACATATTGGTTCTAACCCAACCAGGTCAATAGATCTGACCCATTACCCTAGTGAAAACATCTTGGTTCTAACCTAACCAGGTCAATAGATCTGACCCATTACTACAGTGAAAACATCTTGGTTCTAACCCTGGTTCTAACCCAACCAGGTCAATAGATCTGACCCATTACCCTAGTGAAAACATCTTGGTTCTAACCCAACCAGGTCAATAGATCTGACCCATTACCCTAGTGAAAACATCTTGGTTCTAACCCAACCAGGTCAATAGATCTGACCCATTACTATAGTGAAAACATCTTGGTTCTAACCCAACCAGGTCAATAGATCTGACCCATTACTATAGTGAAAACATCTTGGTTCTAACCCTGGTTCTAACCCAACCAGGTCAATAGATCTGACCCATTACCCTAGTGAAAACATCTTGGTTCTAACCCAACCAGGTCAACAGATCTGACCCATTACCCTAGTGAAAACATCTTGGTTCTAACCCAACCAGGTCAATAGATCTGACCCATTACTATAGTGAAAACATCTTGGTTCTAACCCAACCAGGTCAATAGATCTGACCCATTACTATAGTGAAAACATCTTGGTTCTAACCCTGGTTCTAACCCAACCAGGTCAATAGATCTGACCCATTACCCTAGTGAAAACATCTTGGTTCTAACCCAACCAGGTCAACAGATCTGACCCATTACCCTAGTGAAAACATCTTGGTTCTAACCCAACCAGGTCAATAGATCTGACCCATTACTATAGTGAAAACATCTTGGTTCTAACCCAACCAGGTCAATAGATCTGACCCATTACTATAGTGAAAACATCTTGGTTCTAACCCTGGTTCTAACCCAACCAGGTCAATAGATCTGACCCATTACCCTAGTGAAAACATCTTGGTTCTAACCCAACCAGGTCAATAGATCTGACCCATTACCCTAGTGAAAACATCTTGGTTCTAACCCAACCAGGTCAATAGATCTGACCCATTACTGTAGTGAAAACATCTTGGTTCTAACCCAACCAGGTCAATAGATCTGACCCATTACTGTAGTGAAAACATCTTGGTTCTAACCCAACCAGGTCAATAGATCTGACCCATTACCCTAGTGAAAACATCTTGGTTCTAACCCTGGTTCTAACCCAACCAGGTCAATAGATCTGACCCATTACCCTAGTGAAAACATCTTGGTTCTAACCCAACCAGGTCAATAGATCTGACCCATTACCCTAGTGAAAACATCTTGGTTCTAACCCAACCAGGTCAATAGATCTGACCCATTACCCTAGTGAAAACATCTTGGTTCTAACCCTGGTTCTAACCCAACCAGGTCAATAGATCTGACCCATTACTATAGTGAAAACATCTTGGTTCTAACCCTGGTTCTAACCCAACCAGGTCAATAGATCTGACCCATTACTATAGTGAAAACATCTTGGTTCTAACCCAACCAGGTCAATAGATCTGACCCATTACTGTAGTGAAAACATATTGGTTCTAACCCAACCAGGTCAATAGATCTGACCCCATTACCCTAGTGAAAACATCTTGGTTCTAACCCAACCAGGTCAATAGATCTGACCCAGTACTACAGTGAAAACATCTTGGTTCTAACCCAACCAGGTCAATAGATCTGACCCATTACCATAGTGAAAACATCTTGGTTCTAACCCTGGTTCTAACCCAACCAGGTCAATAGATCTGAACCATTACCCTAGTGAAAACATCTTGGTTCTAACCCAACCAGGTCAATAGATCTGACCCATTACCCTAGTGAAAACATCTTGGTTCTAACCCAACCAGGTCAATAGATCTGACCCATTACCCTAGTGAAAACATCTTGGTTCTAACCCAACCAGGTCAATAGATCAGACCCATTACTATAGTGAAAACATCTTGGTTCTAACCCAACCAGGTCAATAGATCTGACCCATTACTATAGTGAAAACATCTTGGTTCTAACCCTGGTTCTAACCCAACCAGGTCAATAGATCAGACCCATTACCCTAGTGAAAACATCTTGGTTCTAACCCAACCAGGTCAATAGATCTGACCCATTACCCTAGTGAAAACATCTTGGTTCTAACCCAACCAGGTCAATAGATCTGACCCATTACCATAGTGAAAACACCTTGGTTCTAACCAGCAGCCTTTTAATCTTCCTATAGCGGATTGACAGGGAACCCACATTTACCATTCATAAACCACGTCACGGACCGTTCTAAAACGACTTGCGCGTCGACATCGTTAACCATTTGTTTACGCAATGTTCAGTCGTGTTAGGTCATTGGCTAGCTAGTTAATAACCTGGTAACTTTACACGATGTTCAGTCATGTTAGGTCATTGGCTAGCTAGTTAATAACCTGGTAACTTTACACGATGTTCAGTCGTGTTAGGTCATTGGCTAGCTAGTTAATAACCTGGTAACGTTACACGATGTTCAGTCATGTTAGGTCATTGGCTAGCTAGTTAATAACCTGGTAACTTTACACGATGTTCAGTCATGTTAGGTCATTGGCTAGCTAGTTAATAACCTGGTAACTTTACACGATGTTCAGTCGTGTTAGGTCATTGGCTAGCTAGTTAATAACCTGGTAACTTTACACGATGTTCAGTCGTGTTAGGTCATTGGCTAGCTAGTTAATAACCTGGTAACTTTACACGATGTTCAGTCGTGTTAGGTCATTGGCTAGCTAGTTAATAACCTGGTAACTTTAGTCTATCCAGACATCTGGAGACTCAGACAGACAGGTAAAGCTTCTTCAGGAGATCAAGGATCATAGTAATGACAGACATCTTGCATGTCATCCTCAAACCAGACTTTTGTCTTAAAGAGACAGTGTACCATTTTCAATGGAATGCTTCTCAATAGGATAATTGTGCTTTTACACAACGCAGAAACGGTCTCATTTTCCACATATTATTTTGTAATTGCAATGGCATGTATTTTTCATCAACTTTTTTTTTTAGCTTTTATAATAAACTAATGTATTTACAATGTTACATATTGGTTTCTATGTCTCAACCTGTGCTTCGAAAATAGCTAGAATTCATATAGGCCCAAAATAGGCTGCATCTCAATCCATTTAAAGGTGGAATATGCAGAAATCGCTCCATCATTTCCTGGAGGTTACAATTCAAACAGCTCGCCTAATTTCAGCTTGTGACCAAATCAAGCAATGCACAGTGTTGAGAATATAATTGTACCATCTAAACCGCTGTGAACTCTCTCTTCTTTAACCAAAAATATTGTATTTTCAGCTGGTAAACAAAGCCTAAAGACAAAATAAACATAAACAAAACTTCAGATCTGGTCTGGTGCTCCTAAATTTTGTGTGGTGCAAAGAACATGATTAAATTCAGAGCCCTGAATACACACACACACACTATTGAACGAACACACACACACACACACACCATTGAACGAACACACACACACACACACCATTGAACGAACACACAGAACAACTACTCACCACTCTGCAGAGCTCCTGAACGTCGTGTTGCATGAAGCTGTCTAATGTCTCCCACCTGCAGAGAAAACAACATGTTGTCAACTACTGTCACAATACCACCATGTTATAAACACATTCAGTCAACTACTGTCACAATACCACCATGTTATAAACACATTCACAGTCAACTACTGTCACAATACCACCATGTTATAAACAACACGTTCAACTACTGTCACAATACCACCACGTTATAAACACATTCACAGTCAACTATTGTCACAATACCACCATGTTATAAACAACACATTCACAGTCAACTACTGTCACAATACCACCATGTTATAAATAACACATTCACAGTCAACTACTGTCACAATACCACCATGTTATAAATAACACATTCACAGTCAACTACTGTCACAATACCACCATGTTATAAACACCACATTCACAGTCAACTACTGTCACAATACCACCATGTTATAAACAACACATTCACAGTCAACTACTGTCACAATACCACCATGTTATAAACAACACGTTCAACTACTGTCACAATACCACCACGTTATAAACACATTCACAGTCAACTACTGTCACAATACCACCATGTTATAAACACATTCAGTCAACTACTGTCACAATACCACCATGTTATAAACACCACATTCACAGTCAACTACTGTCACAATACCACCATGTTATAAACACCACATTCACAGTCAACTACTGTCACAATACCACCATGTTATAAACACCACATTCACAGTCAACTACTGTCACAATACCACCATGTTATAAACACATTCACAGTCAACTACTGTCACAATACCACCATGTTATAAACAACACATTCACAGTCAACTACTGTCACAATACCACCATGTTATAAACACATTCACAGTCAACTACTGTCACAATACCACCATGTTATAAACAACACATTCACAGTCAACTACTGCCACAATACCACCATGTTATAAACAACACATTCACAGTCAACTACTGTCACAATACCACCATGTTATAAACACATTCACAGTCAACTACTGTCACAATACCACCATGTTATAAACACATTCACAGTCAACTACTGTCACAATACCACCATGTTATAAACAACACGTTCAACTACTGTCACAATACCACCATGTTATAAACAACACGTTCAACTACTGTCACAATACCACCATGTTATAAACAACACATTCACAGTCAACTACTATCACAATACCACCATGTTATAAACAACACATTCACAGTCAACTACTGTCACAATACCACCATGTTATAAACACATTCACAGTCAACTACTGTCACAATACCACCATGTTATAAACACATTCACAGTCAACTACTGTCACAATACCACCATGTTATAAACAACACATTCACAGTCAACTACTGTCACAATACCACCATGTTATAAACAACACGTTCAACTACTGTCACAATACCACCACGTTATAAACACATTCACAGTCAACTACTGTCACAATACCACCATGTTATAAACACATTCAGTCAACTACTGTCACAATACCACCATGTTATAAACACCACATTCACAGTCAACTACTGTCACAATACCACCATGTTATAAACACCACATTCACAGTCAACTACTGTCACAATACCACCATGTTATAAACACCACATTCACAGTCAACTACTGTCACAATACCACCATGTTATAAACACATTCACAGTCAACTACTGTCACAATACCACCATGTTATAAACAACACATTCACAGTCAACTACTGTCACAATACCACCATGTTATAAACACATTCACAGTCAACTACTTTCACAATACCACCATGTTATAAACAACACATTCACAGTCAACTACTGCCACAATACCACCATGTTATAAACAACACATTCACAGTCAACTACTGTCACAATACCACCATGTTATAAACACATTCACAGTCAACTACTGTCACAATACCACCATGTTATAAACAACACGTTCAACTACTGTCACAATACCACCATGTTATAAACAACACGTTCAACTACTGTCACAATACCACCATGTTATAAACAACACATTCACAGTCAACTACTATCACAATACCACCATGTTATAAACAACACATTCACAGTCAACTACTGTCACAATACCACCATGTTATAAACAACACATTCACAGTCAACTACTGTCACAATACCACCATGTTATAAACACATTCACAGTCAACTACTGTCACAATACCACCATGTTATAAACAACACGTTCAACTACTGTCACAATACCACCATGTTATAAACAACACGTTCAACTACTGTCACAATACCACCATGTTATAAACAACACATTCACAGTCAACTACTATCACAATACCACCATGTTATAAACAACACATTCACAGTCAACTACTGTCACAATACCACCATGTTATAAACACATTCACAGTCAACTACTGTCACAATACCACCATGTTATAAACAACACATTCACAGTCAACTACTGTCACAATACCACCATGTTATAAACAACACATTCACAGTCAACTACTGTCACAATACCACCATGTTATAAACAACACATTCACAGTCAACTACTGTCACAATGCCACCATGTTATAAACACCACATTCACAGTCAACTACTGTCACAATACCACCATGTTATAAACACATTCACAGTCAACTACTGTCACAATACCACCATGTTATAAACAACACATTCACAGTCAACTACTGTCACAATACCACCATGTTATAAACACATTCACAGTCAACTGCTGTCACAATACCACCACGTTATAAACACATTCACAGTCAACTACTGTCACAATACCACCATGTTATAAACACATTCACAGTCAACTACTGTCACAATACCACCACGTTATAAACAACACATTCACAGTCAACTACTGTCACAATACCACCACGTTATAAACACCACATTCACAGTCAACTACTGTCACAATACCACCACGTTATAAACACATTCACAGTCAACTACTGTCACAATACCACCACGTTATAAACACCACATTCACAGTCAACTACTGTCACAATACCACCATGTTATAAACAACACATTCACAGTCAACTACTGTCACAATACCACCATGTTATAAACAACACAGTCAACTACTGTCACAATACTACCATGTTATAAACACATTCACAGTCAACTACTGTCACAATACCACCATGTTATAAACACCACATTCACAGTCAACTACTGTCACAATACCACCATGTTATAAACACCACATTCACAGTCAACTACTGTCACAATACCACCATGTTATAAACACCACATTCACAGTCAACTACTGTCACAATACCACCATGTTATAAACACCACATTCACAGTCAACTACTGTCACAATACCACCATGTTATAAACAACACATTCACAGTCAACTACTGTCACAATACCACCATGTTATAAACATATTCACAGTCAACTACTGTCACAATACCACCATGTTATAAACAACACATTCACAGTCAACTACTGTCACAATACCACCATGTTATAAACAACACATTCACAGTCAACTACTGTCACAATACCACCATGTTATAAACAACACATTCACAGTCAACTACTGTCACAATACCACCATGTTATAAACAACACATTCACAGTCAACTACTGTCACAATACCACCATGTTATAAACAACACATTCACAGTCAACTACTGTCACAATACCACCATGTTATAAACAACACATTCACAGTCAACTACTGTCACAATACCACCATGTTATAAACAACACATTCACAGTCAACTACTGTCACAATACCACCATGTTATAAACAACACATTCACAGTCAACTACTGTCACAATACCACCATGTTATAAACAACACATTCACAGTCAACTACTGTCACAATGCCACCATGTTATAAACAACACATTCACAGTCAACTACTGTCACAATACCACCATGTTATAAACAACACATTCACAGTCAACTACTGTCACAATACCACCATGTTATAAACAACACATTCACAGTCAACTACTGTCACAATACCACCATGTTATAAACAACACATTCACAGTCAACTACTGTCACAATACCACCATGTTATAAACAACACATTCACAGTCAACTACTGTCACAATACCACCATGTTATAAATGTTATAAAACACATTCACAGTCAACTACTGTCACAATACCACCATGTTATAAACAACACATTCACAGTCAACTACTGTCACAATACCACCACGTTATAAACAACACATTCACAGTCAACTACTGTCACAATACCACCACGTTATAAACAACACATTCACAGTCAACTACTGTCACAATACCACCACGTTATAAACATATTCACAGTCAACTACTGTCACAATACCACCACGTTATAAACACATTCACAGTCAACTACTGTCACAATACCACCATGTTATAAACACATTCACAGTCAACTACTGTCACAATACCACCATGTTATAAACACATTCACAGTCAACTACTGTCACAATACCACCATGTTATAAACAACACATTCACAGTCAACTACTGTCACAATACCACCATGTTATAAACACATTCACAGTCAACTACTGTCACAATACCACCATGTTATAAACAACACATTCACAGTCAACTACTGTCACAATACCACCATGTTATAAACAACACATTCACAGTCAACTACTGTCACAATACCACCATGTTATAAACAACACATTCACAGTCAACTACTGTCACAATACCACCACGTTATAAACACATTCACAGTCAACTACTGTCACAATACCACCATGTTATAAACACATTCACAGTCAACTACTGTCACAATACCACCACGTTATAAACACCACATTCACAGTCAACTACTGTCACAATACCACCACGTTATAAACACCACATTCACAGTCAACTACTGTCACAATACCACCACGTTATAAACACATTCACAGTCAACTACTGTCACAATACCACCATGTTATAAACACATTCACAGTCAACTACTGTCACAATACCACCACGTTATAAACACATTCACAGTCAACTACTGTCACAATACCACCACGTTATAAACACCACATTCACAGTCAACTACTGTCACAATACCACCACGTTATAAACACCACATTCACAGTCAACTACTGTCACAATACCACCACGTTATAAACACCACATTCACAGTCAACTACTGTCACAATACCACCACGTTATAAACAACACATTCACAGTCAACTACTGTCACAATACCACCATGTTATAAACAACACATTCACAGTCAACTACTGTCACAATACCACCATGTTATAAACAACACATTCACAGTCAACTACTGTCACAATACCACCATGTTATAAACACCACATTCACAGTCAACTACTGTCACAATACCACCATGTTATAAACACCACATTCACAGTCAACTACTGTCACAATACCACCATGTTATAAACACCACATTCACAGTCAACTACTGTCACAATACCACCATGTTATAAACACCACATTCACAGTCAACTACTGTCACAATACCACCATGTTATAAACAACACATTCACAGTCAACTACTGTCACAATACCACCATGTTATAAACAACACATTCACAGTCAACTACTGTCACAATACCACCATGTTATAAACAACACATTCACAGTCAACTACTGTTACAATACCACCATGTTATAAACACATTCACAGCCAACTACTGTCACAATACCACCATGTTATAAACATATTCACAGTCAACTACTGTCACAATACCACCATGTTATAAACAACACATTCACAGTCAACTACTGTCACAATACCACCATGTTATAAACACCACATTCACAGTCAACTACTGTCACAATACCACCATGTTATAAACACCACATTCACGTTCAACTACTGTCACAATACCACCATGTTATAAACAACACATTCACAGTCAACTACTGTCACAATACCACCATGTTATAAACACATTCACAGTCAACTACTGTCACAATACCACCACGTTATAAACACATTCACAGTCAACTACTGTCACAATACCACCATGTTATAAACAACACATTCACAGTCAACTACTGTCACAATACCACCATGTTTTAATCACTGACCCATAACGGACCACAATGCAAAGCATCACGTAATCAGGACAACATGACGTATTACCAGGGTCCCTGTAGTCACTACTCAGAGCACACCGTAGCAAAACATGTAGAAACGGAAAATGAAAACAGCCGTTTCTCAGACAAAAATCAGGTAGTCCCTTTTCCAGTCTCATTGATTAATCGATCGATCGGTCGGTCGGTCATCTGATTTGTCCTGCAGCGTTGCTAGCTGAGGGGTCCTGGCGCCTACCCAAAGGACTTGGTGAGTTTCTTGGTGCCGACGGGCTTGTCGCTGTGTTGCAGCTCATAGAAAACCCTCTGTAGAGCCAGCGGAACACTCTTAGACGAGTCGTCTCCCTCTGTAGGCATCATGTACACCGCCTGGTACAGGAGAGAGAGAGAGGGGGGTTAGACACACAAACACTCTCCCTCTGTAGGCATCATGTACACCGCCTGGTACAGGAGAGAGAGAGAGAGGGGGGTTAGACACACAAACACTCTTTCTGTAGGCATCATGTACACCGCCTGGTACAGGAGAGAGAGGGGGGGGTTTAGACACAAACACTCTCCCTCTCAGAAGAGTCGTCTCCCTGTATAGACATCAAATACACCGCCTGGTAGGCACAGAGGAGAGGGGTGGTAAACACACTTGAGCGTAGTATGACAGAGTGGTAGTTAGTTGTCTCACTGACCCTCCGCAGCTGGTTGGTGAAGAACAGGGTCTGTAGGAGGCTGTTCATATAACATGTCGCTCCCTGGTTCTTCAGACCCACGTAGCCGGTGTGTTTCTTGGAGTCCCACCTGCACACACACAGGAGAGCAAGGGGTTAACCCAACTACACACACACAGGACAGCAAGGGGTTAACCCAACCA
>NW_025746957.1:0-77561 GCF_021184085.1 Oncorhynchus gorbuscha
CAGTAGGAAAGGGAGTATTTATTGTCCCAGTAGGAAAGGGAGTATTTATTGTCCCAGTAGGAAAGGGAGTATGTATTGTCCCAGTCAAAGTGTTTCTCAACAGTCCTTCATTGATTCCTCAACTTCCTTCTAGAAAAGACATTGGAGGAGAATATCTGAGGTTCCTCCTCTTGACGTAATCGGGGATGAGGGGAATTTAAAGACTTCCTTTGACAGGTAGAGGAGCATTTCCCACCCTGATTAACTCAGTCTCTATTTTTGTTATTTACAGGACACGTCTCTCCCGCCCCCCTCCACTCTCCTGAAGACCCTGTGTCGTGCCTCTCCCGGTACCCCCTTAATTTGGGGTCTGAAGAGTGTGTCTGTGCAGCTGGTGGACTGCAGGAAAACACACAAGAAAACCCACTCCTGTCCTCAAGGCGGGAAGAGTCTTGCCACAAAAGACATTCTGGAGCGACATCTGCTAACTCACACTGGAGAGAAACAGAAGAATATATGCGCTGAATGTGGAAAAGTATTCAGTACATTTTCCAGCCTTACCAGACATCTGAAAACTCACACTGGAGAGAAATGTCATGTTTCTGAAACCACATGCTCTGAATGCGGAAAGACATTCAGTACACATTCCAGTCTTAGGAGACATCTGCTAACTCACACTGGAGAGAAACCGTACGTTTGCCCTCGTGGGAAGAATTTAAATGATCCAGGCAACTTAAAGAAACACATCTTTAGAACTCACTCAGGAGAACATTTTGAAGAGGAACCTTCCGAAAACAATGTTGGTTCCTCAGAACATGATGGGCCCGTGAAGAAACAAGTCCTTCATCCATGTGCTCACTGTGGTAAGAAGTTGTCAACCAAAACAAGACTAACGATTCACCTTAAGACCCACACTGGAGAGAAACCTCACGTCTGCCCCGACTGCGGGAAGAGCTTTGCTTTCCGTCCCTCCTTGACCAAACATCAGAAACTTTGTCATTCAGAGCACGGAGGAGTGAAACGGCACGAATGTTCAGTCTGTGGGAAAATCTTTAATCAACCAGGAGCCTTGAGGTCCCATCAAAGAACCCACACGGAGAGAAACCCCACCTCTGCTCCGACTGTGGAAGAGTTTCTGTTTTCGTTCGTCTCTGAGAAGACATCAGGTACTCCACGCAGGAGACAGTGCGAAGCCCCACGTGTGCTCTGTCTGTGGAAAGGCTTCAGAGATTCTGGATACTTAAAAAACATCAATCTATCCATTCCGGAGAGAAACCTCACCTCTGTTCTGATTGTGGAAAAACTTTCTCACGTCCTACCTTAGCTTAACAAATCATTCCAAATCACATCGTCTAGATGGAAACCAATTCCAATGCCCTGAATGTAAGCGCCATTTCCCAACAAAGGAAAGGCTGACAAGCCACCGGAGGACGCACACCGGGGAGAAACCGTTCTGCTGCTCCCAATGCCACAAGCGCTTCTCTCATTCAAATAGTTATCAAAGGCACCTTCGTATGCACTCCGGTGAAAAACCCTTTGTGTGTCCTCTCTGTGGGAAGCGATTTAATGACTCTTCGAACCTTAGAACACATGTTAGAAGACATAAAGGAGAAAAGGTAGGAAAGACACAGGTCTCTGAGCCATGCCCTCACTGTGGGAAGAGGCTGGCTTCTAAGGCAGGGTTAGAGACCCACCTGCGGATCCACACTGGAGAGAAACCTCACCTTTGTGCCATCTGCGGCAAGCGATTTACCTTCCTCTCCGCCTTGAGAAGACATCAGAAAACGCAGCACAGAGAGCAAGTAGCGAAACCGCATGTCTGTTCTGTCTGTGGGAAAGGCTTTGTGGAGTCTGGAGCGCTGAAGAAACATGTGGTGACCCACGAGGAGAAACAGCACCTTTGCTCCGATTGCGGGAAGAGTTTTAGGGTGCTTCAGGCCTTGTCGATTCATCAGAGAACCAAGCATCAGAAAACAAATCAGCAAGTAAGAGAAAACAATTCATACCTCTGTCTTACTTGCGGCCAGGAATTCAATTCGAAGCATAGATTGGTAATCCACGAGAGAAAGCACACAGGAGAGAAACCTTACCAATGCTCTCTGTGTGGCAGGTGCTTCGCTGATAAGACTAACATGAGACGTCACCAGACAGTGCACACAGGAGAGAAACCATTCCAATGCTCCGTCTGTGACATGAAGTTCTCTCAAGTCGCCTCTTTAATACGGCACCGGCTAATACACTCGGGTCACAAACCGCACCACTGCACTTACTGTGACAAGAGTTTCTCTCAGTCGAACACGCTGAAAACGCACATACTAACCCACACCGGAGAGAAACCTTACCAGTGCCCCGACTGTGGGAAGGGTTTCACTGAAAAGAAAGCCATTAAGAAACACCAACACGACACACACGGGACAGGAGCACACAGCAACACACTGCTTTCTCATAGAGATTGAGTCAAGACCAGAGCCCTCGGGCAAAGCCCTACCGATGTCCTGACTGAAGAAAATGTTTCTCGGAGAAAAGAGCTCTTGTGAAGGCACACCGGAGCGACAGCGCCCCGTATTGTTTCATTTTGATCTGAAGGTTTGAGAATGTTTTAAAATAAACATGTGCTTTTTAAAATAGTTTGTTTTTTCTCCACTTGGCCCCAACTGTGAGTCTGGTTTGGATACAGTCATGAATTGGAGCTCAGAACATTTTCTGGTCTTGAATGGTGATGTTTATTTTTGAATGTTTAACTGTATAGATTAATCCTCTGGAAGCTAAAGTGGTTTGAAGTGGATAGAAACATGGATTTATATATTGATATTTCAATAATACTATTGCATTCATTTGCTGGTTTTGGCAAATTGCTTTAAAGTGTGCATTAATTTGCTGGTTTTGGCAAATTGCTTTAAAGTGTGCATTCATTTGCTGGTTTTGGCAAATTGCTTTAAAGTGTGCATCAATTTGCTGGTTTTGGCAAATTGCAAATCATAAACATTCTAAACAAACTAGTGAAAATCACCAGCAAACTGAACACTCCTTTCTGTGATGTATCATCATTACATGGGCTATTACCCAAAGTGGATCAAACAGATCATTCATGTGTACTAACTCAAATAATCCTACTGAGTAATGTTACGTTTTATTTAGCCACGATGCAATGTAAACCGTGTCCATGTCCTCAATGAGGATATCTTCATTCGTTCTCTCACCTCTTTTAAATGTGATAGGAAAGCATCCAACAGGAAGATGTGATTACTGACAGGAAACAGAGACAGTGGACCATGTGCTGATACAGTGTGGTCAGTAGGAGAGACTGATACAGTGTGGTCAGTAGGAGAGAGACTGATACAGTGTGGTCAATAGGAGAGAGACTGATACAGTGTGGTCAATAGGAGAGAGACTGATACAGTGTGGTCAGTAGGAGAGAGACAGTGATACAGTGTGGTCAATAGGAGAGAGACTGATACAGTGTGGTCAGTAGGAGAGAGACTGATACAGTGTGGTCAGTAGGAGAGAGACTGATACAGTGTGGTCAGTAGGAGAGAGACTGATACAGTGTGGTCAGTAGGAGAGAGACTGATACAGTGTGGTCAGTAGGAGAGAGACTGATACAGTGTGGTCAGTAGGAGAGAGACTGATACAGTGTGGTCAGTAGGAGAGAGATACTGTGGTCAGTAGGAGAGAGACTGATACAGTGTGGTCAGTAGGAGAGAGACTGATACAGTGTGGTCAGTAGGAGAGACTGATACAGTGTGGTCAGTAGGAGAGAGACTGATACAGTGTGGTCAGTAGGAGAGAGACTGATACAGTGTGGTCAGTAGGAGAGAGACTGATACAGTGTGGTCAGTAGGAGAGAGACTGATACAGTGTGGTCAGTAGGAGAGAGACTGATACAGTGTGGTCAGTAGGAGAGAGACTGATACAGTGTGGTCAGTAGGAGAGAGACTGATACAGTGATGGTCAGTAGGAGAGAGACTGATACAGTGTGGTCAGTAGGAGAGAGACTGATACAGTGTGGTCAGTAGGAGAGAGGAGAGAGACTGATACAGTGTGGTCAGTAGGAGAGGAGAGAGACTGATACAGTGTGGTCAGTAGGAGAGAGAGAGACTGATACAGTGTGGTCAGTAGGAGAGACTGATACAGTGTGGTCAGTAGGAGAGAGACTGATACAGTGTGGTCAGTAGGAGAGTGTGGTCAGAGAGACTGATACAGTGTGGTCAGTAGGAGAGAGACTGATACAGTGTGGTCAGTAGGAGAGAGACTGATACAGTGTGGTGATACAGTGTGGTAGGAGAGAGACTGATACAGTGTGGTCAGTAGGAGAGAGACTGATACAGTGTGGTCAGAGACTGATACAGTGTGGTCAGTAGGAGAGACTGATACAGTGTGGTCAGTAGGAGAGAGACTGATACAGTGTGGTCAGTAGGAGAGAGACTGATACAGTGTGGTCAGTAGTGGTCACTGATACAGTGTGGTCAGTAGGAGAGGAGAGACTGATACAGTGTGGTCAGTAGGAGAGAGACTGATACAGTGTGGTCAGTAGGAGAGACTGATACAGTGTGGTCAGTAGAGAGACTGATGGTCAGTAGGAGAGAGAGACTGATACAGTGTGGTCAGTAGGAGAGAGAGAGAGACTGATACAGTGTGGTCAGTAGGAGAGAGACTGATACAGTGTGGTCAGTAGGAGAGAGACTGATACAGTGTGGTCAGTAGGAGAGAGACTGATACAGTGTGGTCAGTAGGAGAGAGGAGAGAGACTGATACAGTGTGGTCAGTAGGAGAGAGACTGATACAGTGTGGTCAGTAGGAGAGAGACTGATACAGTGTGGTCAGTAGGAGAGAGACTGATACAGTGTGGTCAGTAGGAGAGAGGAGAGAGACTGATACAGTGTGGTCAGTAGGAGAGAGACTGATACAGTGTGGTCAGTAGGAGAGAGAGACTGATACAGTGTGGTCAGTAGGAGAGAGAGAGAGACTGATACAGTGTGGTCAGTAGGAGAGACTGATACAGTGTGGTCAGTAGGAGGAGAGAGACTGATACAGTGTGGTCAGTAGGAGAGACTGATACAGTGTGGTCAGTAGGAGAGAGGAGAGAGACTGATACAGTGTGGTCAGTAGGAGAGACTGATACAGTGTGGTCAGTAGGAGAGAGACTGATACAGTGTGGTCAGTAGGAGAGAGACTGATACAGTGTGGTCAGTAGGAGAGGAGAGACTGATACAGTGAGTAGGAGAGAGTGGTCAGTAGGAGAGAGACTGATACAGTGTGGTCAGTAGGAGAGAGACTGATACAGTGTGGTCAGTAGGAGAGAGGAGAGAGACTGATACAGTGTGGTCAGTAGGAGAGACTGATACAGTGTGGTCAGTAGGAGAGAGACTGATACAGTGTGGTCAGTAGGAGAGAGACTGTGGTCATAGGAGAGAGACTGATACAGTGTGGTCAGTGTGTGTGGTCAGTAGGAGAGAGACTGATACAGTGTGGTCAGTAGGAGAGAGGAGAGAGACTGATACAGTGTGGTCAGTAGGAGAGAGACTGATACAGTGTGGTCAGTAGGAGAGAGACTGATACAGTGTGGTCAGTAGGAGAGAGACTGATACAGTGTGGTCAGTAGGAGAGATACAGTGTGAGAGGAGACTGATACAGTGTGGTCAGTAGGAGAGAGGACTGATACAGTGTGGTCAGTAGGAGAGAGACTGATACAGTGTGGTCAGTAGGAGAGAGACTGATACAGTGTGGTCAGTAGGAGAGATACAGTGTGGTCAGGAGAGAGACTGATACAGTGTGGTCAGTAGGAGAGAGACTGATACAGTGATGGTGTGGTCAGTAGGAGAGAGACTGATACAGTGTGGTCAGTAGGAGAGAGACTGATACAGTGTGGTCAGTAGGAGAGAGACTGATACAGTGTGGTCAGTAGGAGAGACTGATACAGTGTGGTCAGTAGGAGGAGGAGAGAGACTGATACAGTGTGGTCAATAGGAGAGACTGATACAGTGTGGTCAGTAGGAGAGAGACTGATACAGTGTGGTCAGTAGGAGAGAGACTGATACAGTGTGGTCAGTAGGAGAGAGAGAGAGACTGATACAGTGTGGTCAGTAGGAGAGAGACTGATACAGTGTGGTCAGTAGGAGAGAGACTGATACAGTGTGGTCAGTAGGAGAGAGGAGAGAGACTGATACAGTGTGGTCACAGTGTGGATCAGTGTGGTCAGGAGAGAGACTGATACAGTGTGGTCAGTAGTGATACAGTGTGGTCAGTAGGAGAGAGACTGATACAGTGTGGTCAGTAGGAGAGAGACTGATACAGTGTGGTCAGTAGGAGAGAGATGCAGTGTGGTCAGTAGGAGAGAGACTGATACAGTGTGGTCAGTAGGAGAGAGAGAGAGTGTGGTCAGTAGGAGAGAGACTGATACAGTGTGGTCAGTAGGAGAGAGACTGATACAGTGTGGTCAGTAGGAGAGAGACTGATACAGTGTGGTCAGTAGGAGAGAGGAGAGACTGATACAGTGTGGTCAGTAGGAGAGACTGATACAGTGTGGTCAGTAGTCAGTAGGAGAGAGACTGATACAGTGTGGTCAGTAGGAGAGAGGAGAGAGAGACTGATACAGTGTGGTCAGGAGGAGAGAGACTGATACAGTGTGGTCAGTAGGAGAGAGACTGATACAGTGTGGTCAGTAGGAGAGAGACTGATACAGTGTGGTCAGTAGGAGAGAGACTGATACAGTGTGGTCAGTAGGAGAGAGAGAGACTGATACAGTGTGGTCAGTAGGAGAGAGACTGATACAGTGTGGTCAGTAGGAGAGACTGATGCAGTGTGGTCAGTAGGAGAGACTGATACAGTGTGGTCAGTAGGAGAGAGACTGATACAGTGTGGTCAGGAGAGAGACTGATACAGTGTGGTCAGTAGGAGAGAGGAGAGAGACTGATACAGTGTGGTCAGTAGGAGAGAGACTGATACAGTGTGGTCAGTAGGAGAGAGACTGATACAGTGTGGTCAGTAGGAGAGAGACTGATACAGTGTGGTCAGTAGTGGTCAGAGACTGATACAGGAGGTCAGTAGGAGAGACTGATACAGTGTGGTCAGTAGGAGAGAGACTGATACAGTGTGGTCAGTAGGAGAGAGACTGATACAGTGTGGTCAGTAGGAGAGAGGAGAGAGACTGATACAGTGTGGTCAGTAGGAGAGACTGATGCAGTGTGGTCAGTAGGAGAGAGACTGATACAGTGTGGTCAGTAGGAGAGAGACTGATACAGTGTGGTCAGTAGGAGAGAGGAGAGAGACTGATACAGTGTGGTCAGTAGGAGAGAGACTGATACAGTGTGGTCAGTAGGAGAGACTGATGCAGTGTGGTCAGTAGGAGAGAGACTGATACAGTGTGGTCAGTAGGAGAGAGACTGATACAGTGTGGTCAGTAGGAGAGACTGATACAGTGTGGTCAGTAGGAGAGAGACTGATACAGTGTGGTCAGTAGGAGAGAGACTGATACAGTGTGGTAGGAGAGACTGAGTGTGGTCAGAGAGAGACTGATACAGTGTGGTCAGTAGGAGAGAGACTGATACAGTGTGGTCAGTAGGAGAGAGACTGATACAGTGTGGTCAGTAGGTCAGTAGAGAGAGAGAGACTGATACAGTGTGGTCAGTAGGAGAGACTGATACAGTGTGGTCAGTAGGAGAGAGACTGATACAGTAGGTCAGAGAGAGACTGATACAGTGTGGTCAGTAGGAGAGACTGATACAGTGTGGTCAGTAGGAGAGAGACTGATACAGTGTGGTCAGTAGGAGAGAGACTGATACAGTGTGGTCAGTAGGAGAGACTGATACAGTGTGGTCAGTAGGAGACTGATACAGTGTGGTCAGTAGGAGAGACTGATACAGTGTGGTCAGTAGGAGGAGAGAGACTGATACAGTGTGGTCAGTAGGAGAGAGACTGATACAGTGTGGTCAGTAGGAGAGAGACTGATACAGTGTGGTCAGTAGGAGAGAGACTGATACAGTGTGGTCAGTAGGAGAGAGGAGAGAGACTGATACAGTGTGGTCAGTAGGAGACTGATACAGTGTGGTCAGTAGGAGAGACTGATACAGTGTGGTCAGTAGGAGAGAGACTGATACAGTGTGGTCAGTAGGAGAGAGACTGATACAGTGTGGTCAGTAGGAGAGAGACTGATACAGTGTGGTCAGTAGGAGGTAGTGTGGTCAGTAGGAGAGAGACTGATACAGTGTGGTCAGTAGGAGAGAGACTGATACAGTGTGGTCAGTAGGAGAGAGACTGATACAGTGTGGTCAGTAGGAGAGAGACTGATACAGTGTGGTCAGTAGGAGAGAGAGACTGATACAGTGTGGTCAGTAGGAGAGAGACTGATACAGTGTGGTCAGTAGGAGAGAGACTGATACAGTGTGGTCAGTAGGAGAGAGACTGATACAGTGTGGTCAGTGTGGTCAGTAGGGTCAGTAGGAGAGAGACTGATACAGTGTGGTCAGTAGGAGAGAGGAGAGAGACTGATACAGTGTGGTCAGTAGGAGAGAGACTGATACAGTGTGGTCAGTAGGAGAGAGACTGATACAGTGTGGTCAGTAGGAGGAGAGAGACTGATACAGTGTGGTCAGTAGGAGAGACTGATACAGTGTGGTCAGTAGGAGAGAGAGAGAGACTGATACAGTGTGGTCAGTAGGAGAGAGACTGATACAGTGTGGTCAGTAGGAGAGAGAGACTGATACAGTGGGTCAGTAGGAGAGAGTGTGGTCAGTAGGAGAGAGACTGATACAGTGTGGTCAGTAGGAGAGAGACTGATACAGTGTGGTCAGTAGGAGAGAGACTGATACAGTGTGGTCAGTAGGAGAGAGACTGATACAGTGTGGTCAGTAGGAGAGAGACTGATACAGTGTGGTCAGTAGGAGAGAGGAGAGAGACTGATACAGTGTGGTCAGTAGGAGAGAGACTGATACAGTGTGGTCAGTAGGAGAGAGACTGATACAGTGTGGTCAGTAGGAGAGAGGAGAGAGACTGATACAGTGTGGTCAGTAGGAGAGACTGATACAGTGTGGTCAGTAGGAGAGAGACTGATACAGTGTGGTCAGTAGGAGAGAGACTGATACAGTGTGGTCAGTAGGAGAGAGACTGATACAGTGTGGTCAGTAGGAGAGAGACTGATACAGTGTGG
Organism: Oncorhynchus gorbuscha; assembly: GCF_021184085.1. Classification (NCBI taxonomy): domain Eukaryota; kingdom Metazoa; phylum Chordata; class Actinopteri; order Salmoniformes; family Salmonidae; genus Oncorhynchus; species Oncorhynchus gorbuscha. Next base: position 9,125 of record NW_025746957.1, read on the forward strand.
TCAGTAGGAGAGAGACTGATACAGTGTGGTCAGTAGGAGAGAGGAGAGAGACTGATACAGTGTGGTCAGTAGGAGAGAGACTGATACAGTGTGGTCAGTAGGAGAGAGACTGATACAGTGTGGTCAGTAGGAGAGAGACTGATACAGTGTGGTCAGTAGGAGAGAGACTGATACAGTGTGGTCAGTAGGAGAGAGGAGAGAGACTGATACAGTGTGGTCAGTAGGAGAGACTGATACAGTGTGGTCAGTAGGAGAGAGACTGATACAGTGTGGTCAGTAGGAGAGAGACTGATACAGTGTGGTCAGTAGGAGAGAGACTGATACAGTGTGGTCAGTAGGAGAGAGACTGATACAGTGTGGTCAGTAGGAGAGACTGATACAGTGTGGTCAGTAGGAGAGAGAGACTGATACAGTGTGGTCAGTAGGAGGAGAGACTGATACAGTGTGGTCAGTAGGAGAGAGACTGATACAGTGTGGTCAGTAGGAGAGAGACTGATACAGTGTGGTCAGTAGGAGAGAGACTGATACAGTGTGGTCAGTAGGAGAGGAGAGAGACTGATACAGTGTGGTCAGTAGGAGAGAGACTGATACAGTGTGGTCAGTAGGAGAGAGACTGATACAGTGTGGTCAGTAGGAGAGAGACTGATACAGTGTGGTCAGTAGGAGAGGAGAGACTGATACAGTGTGGTCAGTAGGAGAGAGAGACTGATACAGTGTGGTCAGTAGGAGAGAGACTGATACAGTGTGGTCAGGGAGAGAGGAGAGAGACTGATACAGTGTGGTCAGTAGGAGAGACTGATACAGTGTGGTCAGTAGGAGAGAGACTGATACAGTGTGGTCAGTAGGAGAGAGGAGAGAGACTGATACAGTGTGGTCAGTAGGAGAGACTGATACAGTGTGGTCAGTAGGAGAGAGACTGATACAGTGTGGTCAGTAGGAGAGAGACTGATACAGTGTGGTCAGTAGGAGAGACTGATACAGTGTGGTCAGTAGGAGAGAGACTGATACAGTGTGGTCAGTAGGAGAGAGACTGATACAGTGTGGTCAGTAGTAGAGAGAGGAGAGAGACTGAGTGAGTAGGAGAGAGACTGATACAGTGTGGTCAGTAGGAGAGGAGACTGATACAGTGTGGTCAGTAGGAGAGAGACTGATACAGTGTGGTCAGTAGGAGAGAGACTGATACAGTGTGGTCAGTAGGAGAGAGACTGATACAGTGTGGTCAGTAGGAGAGAGACTGATACAGTGTGGTCAGTAGGAGAGAGACTGATACAGTGTGGTCAGTAGGAGAGAGACTGATACAGTGTGGTCAGTAGGAGAGAGACTGATACAGTGTGGTCAGTAGGAGAGAGACTGATACAGTGTGGTCAGTAGGAGAGAGACTGATACAGTGTGGTCAGTAGGAGAGAGAGAGACTGATACAGTGTGGTCAGTAGGAGAGAGAGAGACTGATACAGTGTGGTCAGTAGGAGAGAGACTGATACAGTGTGGTCAGTAGGAGAGAGACTGATACAGTGTGGTCAGTAGGAGAGAGACTGATACAGTGTGGTCAGTAGGAGAGAGACTGATACAGTGTGGTCAGTAGGAGAGAGACTGATACAGTGTGGTCAGTAGGAGAGAGACTGATACAGTGTGGTCAGTAGGAGAGAGGAGAGAGACTGATACAGTGTGGTCAGTAGGAGAGAGACTGATACAGTGTGGTCAGTAGGAGAGAGACTGATACAGTGTGGTCAGTAGGAGAGAGACTGATACAGTGTGGTCAGTAGGAGAGAGACTGATACAGTGTGGTCAGTAGGAGAGAGACTGATACAGTGTGGTCAGTAGGAGAGACTGAGTGTGGTCAGTAGAGAGAGACTGATACAGTGTGGTCAGTAGGAGAGAGACTGATACAGTGTGGTCAGTAGGAGAGAGACTGATACAGTGTGGTCAGTAGGAGAGAGACTGATACAGTGTGGTCAGTAGGAGAGAGACTGATAGTGTGGTCAGTAGGAGAGAGGAGAGAGACTGATACAGTGTGGTCAGTAGGAGAGAGGAGAGAGACTGATACAGTGTGGTCAGTAGGAGAGAGACTGATACAGTGTGGTCAGTAGGAGAGAGACTGATACAGTGTGGTCAGTAGGAGAGAGACTGATACAGTGTGGTCAGTAGGAGAGAGACTGATACAGTGTGGTCAGTAGGAGAGAGACTGAGACAGTGTGGTCAGTAGGAGAGAGACTGAGACTCAGTGTGGTCAGTAGGAGAGAGACTGATACAGTGTGGTCAGTAGGAGAGAGACTGATACAGTGTGGTCAGTAGGAGAGAGACTGATACAGTGTGGTCAGTAGGAGAGAGACTGATACAGTGTGGTCAGTAGGAGAGAGACTGATACAGTGTGGTCAGTAGGAGAGAGGAGAGAGACTGATACAGTGTGGTCAGTAGGAGAGAGACTGATACAGTGTGGTCAGTAGGAGAGAGAGACTGATACAGTGTGGTCAGTAGGAGAGACTGATACAGTGTGGTCAGAGGAAAGACTGATGCAGTGTGGAGAGGGAGAGAGACTGATACAGTGTGGTCAGTAGGAGAGAGACTGATACAGTGTGGTCAGTAGGAGAGAGACTGATACAGTGTGGTCAGTAGGAGAGAGAGAGGTGTGGTCCCAGAGACTGATACAGTGTGGTCAGTAGGAGAGAGACTGATACAGTGTGGTCAGTAGGAGAGAGACTGATACAGTGTGGTCAGTAGGAGAGAGACTGATACAGTGTGGTCAGTAGGAGAGACTGATACAGTGTGGTCAGTAGGAGAGAGACTGATACAGTGTGGTCAGTAGGAGAGAGGAGACTGATACAGTGTGGTCAGTAGGAGAGAGACTGATACAGTGTGGTCAGTAGGAGAGAGACTGATACAGTGTGGTCAGTAGGAGAGAGACTGATACAGTGTGGTCAGTAGGAGAGACTGATACAGTGTGGTCAGTAGGAGAGAGACTGATACAGTGTGGTCAGTAGGAGAGACAGTGAGAGAGACAGTGTGGTCAGTAGGAGAGAGACTGATACAGTGTGGTCAGTAGGAGAGAGACTGATACAGTGTGGTCAGTAGGAGAGAGACTGATACAGTGTGGTCAGTAGGAGAGAGGAGAGAGACTGATACAGTGTGGTCAGTAGGAGAGACTGATACAGTGTGGTCAGTAGGAGAGAGACTGATACAGTGTGGTCAGTAGGAGAGAGACTGATACAGTGTGGTCAGTAGGAGAGAGACTGATACAGTGTGGTCAGTAGGAGAGAGACAGTGTGGTCATAGGAGAGAGACAGTGTGGTCAGTAGGAGAGAGACTGATACAGTGTGGTCAGTAGGAGAGAGAGAGAGAGACTGATACAGTGTGGTCAGTAGGAGAGACTGATACAGTGTGGTCAGTAGGAGAGAGACTGATACAGTGTGGTCAGTAGGAGAGAGACTGATACAGTGTGGTCAGTAGGAGAGAGAGACTGATACAGTGTGGTCAGTAGGAGAGAGACTGATACAGTGTGGTCAGTAGGAGAGACTGATACAGTGTGGTCAGTAGGAGAGAGACTGATACAGTGTGGTCAGTAGGAGAGAGACTGATACAGTGTGGTCAGTAGGAGAGAGACTGATACAGTGTGGTCAGTAGGAGAGAGACTGATACAGTGTGGTCAGTAGGAGAGAGACTGATACAGTGTGGTCAGTAGGAGAGAGACTGATACAGTGTGGTCAGTAGGAGAGAGACTGATACAGTGTGGTCAGTAGGAGAGAGACTGATACAGTGTGGTCAGTAGGAGAGAGACTGATACAGTGTGGTCAGTAGGAGAGAGACTGATACAGTGTGGTCAGTAGGAGAGAGACTGATACAGTGTGGTCAGTAGGAGGAGAGAGACTGATACAGTGTGGTCAGTAGGAGAGAGACTGATACAGTGTGGTCAGTAGGAGAGAGACTGATACAGTGTGGTCAGTAGGAGAGAGACTGATACAGTGTGGTCAATAGGAGAGAGACTGATACAGTGTGGTCAGTAGGAGAGAGTGTGGTCAGTAGGAGAGAGACTGATACAGTGTGGTCAGTAGGAGAGAGACTGATACAGTGTGGTCAGTAGGAGAGACTGATACAGTGTGGTCAGTAGGAGAGAGACTGAGACAGTGTGGAGGAGAGAGACTGATACAGTGTGGTCAGTAGGAGAGAGACTGATACAGTGTGGTCAGTAGGAGAGAGACTGATACAGTGTGGTCAGTAGGAGAGAGACTGATACAGTGTGGTCAGTAGGAGAGAGACTGATACAGTGTGGTACAGTGTGAGAGACTGTCAGTGGTCAGTAGAGAGAGACTGATACAGTGTGGTCAGTAGGAGAGAGACTGATACAGTGTGGTCAGTAGGAGAGAGACTGATACAGTGTGGTCAGTAGGAGAGAGACTGATACAGTGTGGTCAGTAGGAGAGAGACTGATACAGTGTGGTCAGGAGAGACTGATACAGTGTGGTCAGAGACTGATACAGTGTGGTCAGTAGGAGAGAGACTGATACAGTGTGGTCAGTAGGAGAGACTGATACAGGAGAGAGACTGATACAGTGTGGTCAGTAGGAGAGAGACTGATACAGTGTGGTCAGTAGGAGAGAGACTGATACAGTGTGGTCAGTAGGAGAGAGAGAGACTGATACAGTGTGGTCAGTAGGAGAGAGAGAGAGACTGATACAGTGTGGTCAGTAGGAGAGAGACTGATACAGTGTGGTCAGTAGGAGAGAGACTGATACAGTGTGGTCAGTAGGAGAGAGGAGATACAGTGGGTCAGTAGGAGAGAGGAGAGAGACTGATACAGTGTGGTCAGTAGGAGAGAGACTGATACAGTGTGGTCAGTAGGAGAGGAGACTGACTGATACAGTGTGGTCAGTAGGAGAGACTGATACAGTGTGGTCAGTAGGAGAGAGACTGATACAGTGTGGTCAGTAGGAGAGAGACTGATACAGTGTGGTCAGTAGGAGAGAGGAGAGAGACTGATACAGTGTGGTCAGTAGGAGAGAGACTGATACAGTGTGGTCAGTAGGAGAGAGACTGATACAGTGTGGTCAGTAGGAGAGAGACTGATACAGTGTGGTCAGTAGGAGAGAGGAGACTGATACAGTGTGGTCAGTAGGAGAGACTGATACAGTGTGGTCAGGAGAGAGACTGATACAGTGTGGTCAGTAGGAGAGAGGAGAGACTGATACAGTGTGGTCAGTAGGAGAGAGATACAGTGTGGTCAGTAGGAGAGAGACTGATACAGTGTGGTCAGTAGGAGAGAGACTGATACAGTGTGGTCAGTAGGAGAGAGAGAGACTGATACAGTGTGGTCAGTAGGAGAGAGACTGATACAGTGTGGTCAGTAGGAGAGACTGATACAGTGTGGTCAGTAGGAGAGAGACTGATACAGTGTGGTCAGTAGGAGAGAGGAGAGAGACTGATACAGTGTGGTCAGTAGGAGAGAGACTGATACAGTGTGGTCAGTAGGAGAGACTGATGCAGTGTGGTCAGTAGGAGAGAGACTGATACAGTGTGGTCAGGAGAGAGACTGATACAGTGTGGTCAGTAGAGAGAGACTGATACAGTGTGGTCAGTAGGAGAGAGACTGATACAGTGAGACTGATACAGTGTGGTCAGTAGGAGAGAGACTGATACAGTGTGGTCAGTAGGAGAGAGACTGATACAGTGTGGTCAGTAGGAGAGAGGAGAGAGACTGATACAGTGTGGTCAGTAGGAGAGAGGAGAGAGACTGATACAGTGTGGTCAGTAGGAGAGAGACTGATACAGTGTGGTCAGTAGGAGAGAGACTGATACAGTGTGGTCAGTAGGAGAGAGGAGAGACTGATACAGTGTGGTCAGTAGGAGAGAGACTGATACAGTGTGGTCAGTAGGAGAGAGACTGATACAGTGTGGTCAGTAGGAGAGAGACTGTGTGTGGTCAGTAGGAGAGAGACTGATACAGTGTGGTCAGTAGGAGAGAGGAGAGAGACTGATACAGTGTGGTCAGTAGGAGAGAGACTGATACAGTGTGGTCAGTAGGAGAGAGACTGATACAGTGTGGTCAGTAGGAGAGAGAGAGAGACTGATACAGTGTGGTCAGTAGGAGAGAGAGGAGAGAGACTGATACAGTGTGGTCAGTAGGAGAGAGACTGATACAGTGTGGTCAGTAGGAGAGTGATACAGTGTGGTCAGTAGGAGAGAGGAGAGAGACTGATACAGTGTGGTCAGTAGGAGAGAGACTGATACAGTGTGGTCAGTAGGAGAGAGACTGTGGTCATACAGTGTGGTCAGTAGGAGAGGAGACTGATACAGTGTGGTCAGTAGGAGAGAGGAGAGAGACTGATACAGTGTGGTCAGTAGGAGAGAGACTGATACAGTGTGGTCAGTAGGAGAGAGACTGATACAGTGTGGTCAGTGTGGAGAGAGACTGATACAGTGTGGTCAGTAGGAGACTGATACAGTGTGGTCAGTAGGAGAGAGAGAGAGACTGATACAGTGTGGTCAGTAGGAGAGAGACTGATACAGTGTGGTCAGTAGGAGAGACTGATACAGTGTGGTCAGTAGGAGAGAGACTGATACTGGTCAGTAGGAGAGAGAGAGAGACTGATACAGTGTGGTCAGTAGGAGAGAGACTGATACAGTGTGGTCAGTAGGAGAGAGACTGATACAGTGTGGTCAGTAGGAGAGAGACTGATACAGTGTGGTCAGTAGGAGAGAGGAGACTGATACAGTGTGGTCAGTAGGAGAGAGACTGATACAGTGTGGTCAGTAGGAGAGAGACTGATAGTGTGGTCAGTAGGAGAGAGGAGAGAGACTGATACAGTGTGGTCAGTAGGAGAGAGGAGAGAGACTGATACAGTGTGGTCAGTAGGAGAGAGACTGATACAGTGTGGTCAGTAGGAGAGAGACTGATACAGTGTGGTCAGTAGGAGAGAGACTGATACAGTGTGGTCAGTAGGAGAGAGGAGAGAGACTGATACAGTGTGGTCAGTAGGAGAGACTGATACAGTGTGGTCAGTAGGAGAGATACAGTGTGGTCAGTAGGAGAGAGACTGATACAGTGTGGTCAGTAGAGAGAGAGAGAGACTGATACAGTGTGGTCAGTAGGAGAGAGACTGATACAGTGTGGTCAGTAGGAGACTGATAGGAGAGAGACTGATACAGTGTGGTCAGTAGGAGAGACTGATACAGTGTGGTCAGTAGGAGAGAGACTGATACAGTGTGGTCAGTAGGAGAGAGACTGATACAGTGTGGTCAGTAGGAGAGGAGAGAGACTGATACAGTGTGGTCAGTAGGAGAGAGACTGATACAGTGTGGTCAGTAGGAGAGAGACTGATACAGTGTGGTCAGTAGGAGAGAGAGAGAGACTGATACAGTGTGGTCAGTAGGAGAGAGACTGATACAGTGTGGTCAGTAGGAGAGAGACTGATACAGTGTGGTCAGTAGGAGAGAGACTGATACAGTGTGGTCAGTAGGAGAGAGACTGATACAGTGTGGTCAGTAGGAGAGAGACTGATACAGTGTGGTCAGTAGGAGAGAGGAGAGAGACTGATACAGTGTGGTCAGTAGGAGAGAGACTGATACAGTGTGGTCAGTAGGAGAGAGGAGAGAGACTGATACAGTGTGGTCAGTAGGAGAGAGACTGATACAGTGTGGTCAGTAGGAGAGAGACTGATACAGTGTGGTCAGTAGGAGAGAGACTGATACAGTGTGGTCAGTAGGAGAGAGGAGAGAGACTGATACAGTGTGGTCAGTAGGAGAGAGACTGATACAGTGTGGTCAGTAGGAGAGAGACTGATACAGTGTGGTCAGTAGGAGAGAGACTGATACAGTGTGGTCAGTAGGAGAGAGACTGATACAGTGTGGAGAGAGGAGAGAGACTGATACAGTGTGGTCAGTAGGAGAGAGACTGATACAGTGTGGTCAGTAGGAGAGAGACTGATACAGTGTGGTCAGTAGGAGAGACTGATACAGTGTGGTCAGTAGGAGAGAGGAGACTGATACAGTGTGGTCAGTAGGAGAGAGACTGATACAGTGTGGTCAGTAGGAGAGAGACTGATACAGTGTGGTCAGTAGGAGAGAGACTGATACAGTGTGGTCAGTAGGAGAGAGACTGATACAGTGTGGTCAGTAGGAGAGAGACTGATACAGTGTGGTCAGTAGGAGAGTGTGGTCAGTAGGAGAGACTGATACAGTGTGGTCAGTAGGAGAGAGACTGATACAGTGTGGTCAGTAGGAGAGAGACTGATACAGTGTGGTCAGTAGGAGAGAGACTGATACAGTGTGGTCAGTAGGAGAGAGACTGATACAGTGTGGTCAGTAGGAGAGAGACTGATACAGTGTGGTCAGTAGGAGAGAGACTGATACAGTGTGGTCAGTAGGAGAGAGACTGATACAGTGTGGTCAGTAGGAGAGAGACTGATACAGTGTGGTCAGTAGGAGAGAGGAGAGACTGATACAGTGTGGTCAGTAGGAGAGAGACTGATACAGTGTGGTCAGTAGGAGAGAGACTGATACAGTGTGGTCAGTAGGAGAGAGGAGAGAGACTGATACAGTGTGGTCAGTAGGAGAGAGACTGATACAGTGTGGTCAGTAGGAGAGAGACTGATACAGTGTGGTCAGTAGGAGAGAGGAGAGAGACTGATACAGTGTGGTCAGTAGGAGAGACTGATACAGTGTGGTCAGTAGAGACAGTGAGTAGGAGAGACAGATACAGTGTGGTCAGTAGGAGAGACTGATACAGTGTGGTCAGTAGGAGAGAGACTGATACAGTGTGGTCAGTAGGAGAGAGACTGATACAGTGTGGTCAGTAGGAGAGAGGATACAGTGAGTAGACTGATGACAGTGTGGTCAGTAGGAGAGAGAGAGAGACTGATACAGTGTGGTCAGTAGGAGAGAGACTGATACAGTGTGGTCAGTAGGAGAGAGACTGATACAGTGTGGTCAGTAGGAGAGAGGAGAGAGACTGATACAGTGTGGTCAGTAGGAGAGAGACTGATACAGTGTGGTCAGTAGGAGAGAGACTGATACAGTGTGGTCAGTAGGAGAGAGATACAGTGTGGTCAGAGAGACTGATACAGTGTGGTCAGTAGGAGAGACTGATACAGTGTGGTCAGTAGGAGAGAGAGGAGAGAGACTGATACAGTGTGGTCAGTGGAGAGAGACTGATACAGTGTGGAGTAGGAGAGAGACTGATACAGTGTGTAGGAGTCAATAGGAGAGAGAGACTGATACAGTGTGGTCAGTAGGAGAGAGATACTGATACAGTGTGGTCAGTAGGAGAGAGACTGATACAGTGTGGTCAGTAGGAGAGAGGAGAGAGACTGATACAGTGTGGTCAGTAGGAGAGAGACTGATACAGTGTGGTCAGGAGGAGAGAGACTGATACAGTGTGGTCAGTAGGAGAGAGACTGATAGTGTGGTCAGTAGGAGAGAGGAGAGAGACTGATACAGTGTGGTCAGTAGGAGAGAGGAGAGAGACTGATACAGTGTGGTCAGTAGGAGAGAGACTGATACAGTGTGGTCAGTAGGAGAGAGACTGATACAGTGTGGTCAGTAGGAGAGAGGAGTGTGGTCAGAGACTGATACAGTGTGGTCAGTAGGAGAGACTGATACAGTGTGGTCAGTAGGAGAGAGACTGATACAGTGTGGTCAGTAGGAGAGAGGAGAGAGACTGATACAGTGTGGTCAGTAGGAGAGAGACTGATACAGTGTGGTCAGTAGGAGACTGATACAGTGTGGTCAGTAGGAGACTGATACAGTGTGGTCAGTAGGAGAGAGACTGATACAGTGTGGTCAGTGTAGGAGAGAGACTGATACAGTGTGGTCAGTAGGAGAGAGAGAGAGACTGATACAGTGTGGTCAGTAGGAGAGACTGATACAGTGTGGTCAGGAGAGGAGAGACTGATACAGTGTGGTCAGTAGGAGAGAGACTGATACAGTGTGGTCAGTAGGAGAGAGACTGAGGTGTGGTCAGTAGGAGAGAGGAGAGAGACTGATACAGTGTGGTCAGTAGGAGAGACTGATACAGTGTGGTCAGTAGGAGAGAGACTGATACAGTGTGGTCAGTAGGAGAGACTGATACAACAGTGTGGTCAGTAGAGAGAGACTGACAGTGTGGTCAGTAGGAGAGAGACTGATACAGTGTGGTCAGTAGGAGAGAGACTGATACAGTGTGGTCAGTAGGAGAGAGACTGATACAGTGTGGTCAGTAGGAGAGAGACTGATACAGTGTGGTCAGTAGGAGAGAGACTGATACAGTGTGGTCAGTAGGAGAGAGACTGAGAGAGACTGATACAGTGTGGTCAGTAGGAGAGAGACTGATACAGTGTGGTCAGTAGGAGTGTGGAGAGAGACTGATACAGTGTGGTCAGTAGGAGAGAGACTGATACAGTGTGGTCAGTAGGAGAGAGACTGATACAGTGTGGTCAGTAGGAGAGAGGAGAGAGAGACTGATACAGTGTGGTCAGTAGGAGAGAGACTGATACAGTGTGGTCAGTAGGAGAGAGACTGATACAGTGTGGTCAGTAGGAGAGAGACTGATACAGTGTGGTCAGTAGGAGAGAGGAGAGAGACTGATACAGTGTGGTCAGTAGGAGAGAGACTGATACAGTGTGGTCAGTAGGAGAGAGACTGATACAGTGTGGTCAGTAGGAGAGAGACTGATACAGTGTGGTCAGTAGGAGAGAGACTGATACAGTGTGGTCAGTAGGAGAGAGACTGATACAGTGTGGTCAGTAGGAGAGACTGATACAGTGTGGTCAGTAGGAGAGAGAGACTGATACAGTGTGGTCAGTAGGAGAGACTGATACAGTGTGGTCAGTAGGAGAGACTGATACAGTGTGGTCAGTAGGAGAGAGACTGATACAGTGTGGTCAGTAGGAGAGAGGAGAGAGACTGATACAGTGTGGTCAGTAGGAGAGACTGATACAGTGTGGTCAGTAGGAGAGAGACTGATACAGTGTGGTCAGTAGGAGAGAGACTGATACAGTGTGGTCAGTAGGAGAGAGGAGAGAGACTGATACAGTGTGGTCAGTAGGAGAGAGACTGATACAGTGTGGTCAGTAGGAGAGAGACTGATACAGTGTGGTCAGTAGGAGAGAGACTGATACAGTGTGGTCAGTAGGAGAGAGACTGATACAGTGTGGTCAGTAGGAGAGGAGAGACTGATACAGTGTGGTCAGTAGGAGAGAGACTGATACAGTGTGGTCAGTAGAGAGACTGATACAGTGTGGTCAGTAGGAGAGAGACTGATACAGTGTGGTCAGTAGGAGAGAGACTGATACAGTGTGGTCAGTAGGAGAGAGAGAGACTGATACAGTGTGGTCAGTAGGAGAGAGACTGATACAGTGTGGTCAGTAGGAGAGAGGAGAGACTGATACAGTGTGGTCAGTAGGAGAGAGAGACTGATACAGTGTGGTCAGTAGGAGAGAGACTGATACAGTGATACAGTGTGGTCAGTAGGAGAGAGACTGATACAGTGTGGTCAGGAGAGACTGAGGAGAGAGACTGATACAGTGTGGTCAGTAGGAGAGACTGATACAGTGTGGTCAGTAGGAGAGAGACTGATACAGTGTGGTCAGTAGGAGAGAGACTGATACAGTGTGGTCAGTAGGAGAGAGACTGATACAGTGTGGTCAGAGTAGGAGAGAGGAGAGAGACTGAGTGTGGTCAGTAGGAGAGAGACTGATACAGTGTGGTCAGTAGGAGAGAGACTGATACAGTGTGGTCAGTAGGAGAGAGACTGATACAGTGTGGTCAGTAGGAGAGAGACTGATACAGTGTGGTCAGTAGGAGAGAGACTGATACAGTGTGGTCAGTAGGAGAGAGGAGAGAGACTGATACAGTGTGGTCAGTAGGAGAGAGACTGATACAGTGTGGTCAGTAGGAGAGAGACTGATACAGTGTGGTCAGTAGGAGAGAGACTGATACAGTGTGGTCAGTAGGAGAGAGACTGATACAGTGTGGTCAGTAGGAGAGACTGATACAGTGTGGTCAGTAGGAGAGACTGATACAGTGTGGTCAGTAGGAGAGAGAGACTGATACAGTGTGGTCAGTAGGAGAGAGAGTAGGAGACTGATACAGTGTGGTCAGTAGGAGAGAGGAGAGAGACTGATACAGTGTGGTCAGTAGGAGAGAGACTGATACAGTGTGGTCAGTAGGAGGAGAGAGAGACTGATACAGTGTGGTCAGTAGGAGAGAGACTGATACAGTGTGGTCAGTAGGAGAGAGACTGATACAGTGTGGTCAGTAGGAGAGAGACTGATACAGTGTGGTCAGTAGGAGAGAGACTGATACAGTGTGGTCAGTAGGAGAGAGACTGATACAGTGTGGTCAGTAGGAGAGAGACTGATACAGTGTGGTCAGTAGGAGAGAGAGACTGATACAGTGTCAGGTCAGTGTGGTCAGTAGAGAGGAGAGAGACTGATACAGTGTGGTCAGTAGGAGAGAGACTGATACAGTGTGGTCAGTAGGAGAGAGACTGATACAGTGTGGTCAGTAGGAGAGAGACTGATACAGTGTGGTCAGTAGGTCAGTAGGAGAGAGACTGATACAGTGTGGTCAGTAGGAGAGAGACTGATACAGTGTGGTCAGTAGGAGAGAGACTGATACAGTGTGGTCAGTAGGAGAGAGACTGATACAGTGTGGTCAGTAGGAGAGAGACTGATACAGTGTGGTCAGTAGGAGAGAGACTGAGACTGATACAGTGTGGTCAGTAGGAGAGAGACTGATACAGTGTGGTCAGTAGGAGAGAGACTGATACAGTGTGGTCAGTAGGAGAGAGACTGATACAGTGTGGTCAGTAGGAGAGAGGACTGATACAGTGTGGTCAGTAGGAGAGAGACTGATACAGTGTGGTCAGTAGGAGAGAGACTGATACAGTGTGGTCAGTAGGAGAGAGACTGACAGTGTGGTCAGTAGGAGAGAGACAGTGTGGTCAGTAGGAGAGAGGAGAGAGACTGATACAGTGTGGTCAGTAGGAGAGAGACTGATACAGTGTGGTCAGTAGGAGAGAGACTGATACAGTGTGGTCAGTAGGAGAGAGACTGATACAGTGTGGTCAGTAGGAGAGAGACTGATACAGTGTGGTCAGTAGGAGAGAGACTGATACAGTGTGGTCAGTAGGAGAGAGACTGATACAGTGTGGTCAGTAGGAGAGAGACTGATACAGTGTGGTCAGTAGGAGAGAGACTGATACAGTGTGGTCAGTAGGAGAGAGACTGATACAGTGTGGTCAGGGAGAGAGACTGATACAGTGTGGTCAGTAGGAGAGAGACTGATACAGTGTGGTCAGTAGGAGAGAGACTGATACAGTGTGGTCAGTAGGAGAGAGACTGATACAGTGTGGTCAGTAGGAGAGAGACTGATACAGTGTGGTCAGTAGGAGAGAGAGAGAGACTGATACAGTGTGGTCAGTAGGAGAGAGACTGATACAGTGTGGTCAGTAGGAGAGAGACTGATACAGTGTGGTCAGTAGGAGAGATACAGTGTGGTCAGTAGAGAGAGACTGATACAGTGTGGTCAGTAGGAGACTGATACAGTGTGGTCAGTAGGAGAGAGAGAGAGACTGATACAGTGTGGTCAGTAGGAGAGAGACTGATACAGTGTGGTCAGTAGGAGAGAGACTGATACAGTGTGGTCAGTAGGAGAGAGACTGATACAGTGTGGTCAGTAGGAGAGACTGATGCAGTGTGGTCAGTAGGAGAGAGACTGATACAGTGTGGTCAGTAGGAGAGAGACTGATACAGTGTGGTCAGTAGGAGAGAGACTGATACAGTGTGGTCAGTAGGAGAGAGACTGATACAGTGTGGTCAGTAGGAGAGAGACTGATACAGTGTGGTCAGTAGGAGAGAGAGAGACTGATACAGTGTGGTCAGTAGGAGAGAGAGGAGAGAGACTGATACAGTGTGGTCAGTAGGAGAGAGAGAGACTGATACAGTGTGGTCAATAGGAGAGAGACTGATACAGTGTGGTCAGTAGGAGAGAGACTGATACAGTGTGGTCAGTAGGAGAGACTGATACAGTGTGGTCAGTAGGAGAGAGACTGATACAGTGTGGTCAGTAGGAGAGAGACTGATACAGTGTGGTCAGGGAGAGAGATACAGTGTGGTCAGTAGGAGACTGATACAGTGTGGTCAGTAGGAGAGACTGATACAGTGTGGTCAGTAGGAGAGAGACTGATACAGTGTGGTCAGTAGGAGAGAGAGAGACTGATACAGTGTGGTCAGTAGGAGAGAGACTGATACAGTGTGGTCAGTAGGAGAGAGACTGATACAGTGTGGTCAGTAGGAGAGAGGACTGATACAGTGTGGTCAGTAGGAGAGAGACTGATACAGTGTGGTCAGTAGGAGAGAGACTGATACAGTGTGGTCAGTAGGAGAGAGACTGATACAGTGTGGTCAGTAGGAGAGAGACTGATACAGTGTGGTCACAGTGTGGTCAGTAGGAGAGAGGAGAGAGACTGATACAGTGTGGTCAGTAGGAGAGAGACTGATACAGTGTGGTCAGTAGGAGAGAGATACTGAGTGTGGTCAGTAGGAGAGAGACTGATACAGTGTGGTCAGTAGGAGAGAGGAGAGAGGAGAGACTGATACAGTGTGGTCAGTAGGAGAGAGACTGATACAGTGTGGTCAGTAGGAGAGAGACTGATACAGTGTGGTCAGTAGGAGAGAGGAGAGAGACTGATACAGTGTGGTCAGTAGGAGAGAGACTGATACAGTGTGGTCAGTAGGAGAGAGACTGATACAGTGTGGTCAGTAGGAGAGAGAGAGAGACTGATACAGTGGGTCAGTAGGAGAGACTGATACAGTGTGGTCAGTAGGAGAGACTGATGCAGTGTGGTCAGTAGGAGAGAGACTGATACAGTGTGGTCAGAGGAGAGAGACTGATACAGTGTGGTCAGTAGGAGAGAGACTGATACAGTGTGGTCAGTAGGAGAGAGACTGATACAGTGTGGTCAGTAGGAGAGAGGAGAGAGACTGATACAGTGTGGTCAGTAGGAGAGACTGATACAGTGTGGTCAGTAGGAGAGACTGATACAGTGTGGTCAGTAGGAGAGAGACTGATACAGTGTGGTCAGTAGGAGAGAGACTGATACAGTGTGGTCAGTAGGAGAGAGGAGAGAGACTGATACAGTGTGGTCAGTAGGAGAGAGACTGATACAGTGTGGTCAGTAGGAGAGAGACTGATACAGTGTGGTCAGTAGGAGAGAGACTGATACAGTGTGGTCAGTAGGAGAGAGAGAGACTGATACAGTGTGGTCAGTAGGAGAGAGACTGATACAGTGTGGTCAGTAGGAGAGAGACTGATACAGTGTGGTCAGTAGGAGAGAGACTGATACAGTGTGGTCAGTAGGAGAGAGGAGAGAGACTGATACAGTGTGGTCAGTAGGAGAGACTGATACAGTGTGGTCAGTAGGAGAGAGACTGATACAGTGTGGTCAGTAGGAGAGAGGAGAGAGACTGATACAGTGTGGTCAGTAGGAGAGAGGAGAGAGACTGATACAGTGTGGTCAGTAGGAGAGAGACTGATACAGTGTGGTCAGTAGGAGAGAGACTGATACAGTGTGGTCAGTAGGAGAGAGACTGATACAGTGTGGTCAGTAGAGAGAGACTGATACAGTGTGGTCAGTAGGAGAGAGACTGATACAGTGTGGTCAGGAGGAGAGAGACTGATACAGTGTGGTCAGTAGGAGAGAGACTGATAGTGTGGTCAGTAGGAGAGAGGAGAGAGACTGATACAGTGTGGTCAGTAGGAGAGAGGGAGAGAGACTGATACAGTGTGGTCAGTAGGAGAGAGACTGATACAGTGTGGTCAGTAGGAGAGAGAGAGAGACTGATACAGTGTGGTCAGTAGGAGAGACTGATACAGTGTGGTCAGTAGGAGAGAGACTGATACAGTGTGGTCAGTAGGAGAGAGACTGATACAGTGTGGTCAGTAGGAGAGAGGAGAGAGACTGATACAGTGTGGTCAGTAGGAGAGAGACTGATACAGTGTGGTCAGTAGGAGAGAGACTGATACAGTGTGGTCAGTAGGAGAGAGACTGATACAGTGTGGTCAGTAGGAGAGAGACTGATACAGTGTGGTCAGTAGGAGAGAGGAGAGAGACTGATACAGTGTGGTCAGTAGGAGAGACTGATGCAGTGTGGTCAGTAGGAGAGACTGATACAGTGTGGTCAGTAGGAGAGAGACTGATACAGTGTGGTCAGTAGGAGAGAGGAGAGAGACTGATACAGTGTGGTCAATAGGAGAGAGACTGATACAGTGTGGTCAGTAGGAGAGAGACTGATACAGTGTGGTCAGTAGGAGAGAGGAGAGAGACTGATACAGTGTGGTCAATAGGAGAGAGACTGATACAGTGTGGTCAGTAGGAGAGAGACTGATACAGTGTGGTCAGTAGGAGAGAGACTGATACAACAGTGTGGTCAGTAGGAGAGAGGAGAGAGACTGATACAGTGTGGTCAGTAGGAGAGACTGATGCAGTGTGGTCAGTAGGAGAGAGACTGATACAGTGTGGTCAGTAGGAGAGAGACTGATACAGTGTGGTCAGTAGGAGAGAGACTGATACAGTGTGGTCAGTAGGAGAGAGGAGAGAGACTGATACAGTGTGGTCAGTAGGAGAGACTGATGCAGTGTGGTCAGTAGGAGAGACTGATACAGTGTGGTCAGTAGGAGAGAGACTGATACAGTGTGGTCAATAGGAGAGAGACTGATACAGTGTGGTCAGTAGGAGAGAGACTGATACAGTGTGGTCAGTAGGAGAGACTGATGCAGTGTGGTCAGTAGGAGAGAGACTGATACAGTGTGGTCAGTAGGAGAGAGACTGATACAGTGTGGTCAGTAGGAGAGAGACTGATACAGTGTGGTCAGTAGGAGAGAGGAGAGAGACTGATACAGTGTGGTCAGTAGGAGAGACTGATGCAGTGTGGTCAGTAGGAGAGAGACTGATACAGTGTGGTCAGTAGGAGAGAGACTGATACAGTGTGGTCAGTAGGAGAGAGGAGAGAGACTGATACAGTGTGGTCAGTAGGAGAGAGACTGATACAGTGTGGTCAGTAGGAGAGAGACTGATACAGTGTGGTCAGTAGGTGGTCAGAGAGACTGATACAGTGTGGTCAGTAGGAGAGAGACTGATACAGTGTGGTCAGTAGGAGAGAGACTGATACAGTGTGGTCAGTCGGAGAGAGACTGATACAGTGTGGTCAGTCGGAGAGGAGAGAGACTGATATAGTGTGGTCAGTCGGAGAGACTGATACAGTGTGGTCAGTCGGAGAGACTGATACAGTGTGGTCAGTAGGAGAGAGACTGATACAACAGTGTGGTCAGTAGGAGAGAGGAGAGAGACTGATACAGTGTGGTCAGTAGGAGAGACTGATGCAGTGTGGTCAGTAGGAGAGAGACTGATACAGTGTGGTCAGTAGGAGAGAGACTGATACAGTGTGGTCAGTAGGAGAGAGACTGATACAGTGTGGTCAGTAGGAGAGAGGAGAGAGACTGATACAGTGTGGTCAGTAGGAGAGACTGATACAGTGTGGTCAGTAGGAGGAGAGAGACTGATACAGTGTGGTCAGTAGGAGAGAGACTGATACAGTGTGGTCAGTAGGAGAGAGGAGAGAGACTGATACAGTGTGGTCAGTAGGAGAGAGACTGATACAGTGTGGTCAGTAGGAGAGACTGATGCAGTGTGGTCAGTAGGAGAGAGACTGATACAGTGTGGTCAGTAGGAGAGAGACTGATACAGTGTGGTCAGTAGGAGAGAGACTGATACAGTGTGGTCAGTAGGAGAGAGAGAGACTGATACAGTGTGGTCAGTAGGAGAGAGACTGATACAGTGTGGTCAGTAGGAGAGAGACTGATACAGTGTGGTCAGTAGGAGAGAGACTGATACAGTGTGGTCAGTAGGAGAGAGACTGATACAGTGTGGTCAGTAGGAGAGAGAGAGACTGATACAGTGTGGTCAGTAGGAGAGAGACTGATACAGTGTGGTCAGTAGGAGAGAGACTGATACAGTGTGGTCAGTAGGAGAGAGACTGATACAGTGTGGTCAGTAGGAGAGAGACTGATACAGTGTGGTCAGTAGGAGAGAGACTGATACAGTGTGGTCAGTGGAGAGAGACTGATACAGTGTGGTCAGTCGGAGAGGAGAGACTGATATAGTGTGGTCAGTCGGAGAGACTGATACAGTGTGGTCAGTCGGAGAGACTGATACAGTGTGGTCAGTCGGAGAGACTGATACAGTGTGGTCAGTCGGAGAGACTGATACAGTGTGGTCAGTCGGAGGAGTCGGAGAGAGACTGATACAGTGTGGTCAGTAGGAGAGACTGATACAGTGTGGTCAGTCGGAGAGACTGATACAGTGTGGTCAGTAGGAGAGAGACTGATACAGTGTGGTCAGTAGGAGAGAGACTGATACAGTGTGGTCAGTAGGAGAGAGACTGATACAGTGTGGTCAGTAGGAGAGAGACTGATACAGTGTGGTCAGTAGGAGAGAGACTGATACAGTGTGGTCAGTCAGAGAGACTGATACAGTGTGGTCAGTAGGAGAGAGGAGAGAGACTGATACAGTGTGGTCAGTAGGAGAGAGACTGATACAGTGTGGTCAGTAGGAGAGGAGAGAGACTGATACAGTGTGGTCAGTAGGAGAGGAGAGAGACTGATAGTGTGGTCAGTAGGAGAGACTGATACAGTGTGGTCAGTAGGAGAGAGACTGATACAGTGTGGTCAGTAGGAGAGACTGATACAGTGTGGTCAGTAGGAGAGACTGATACAGTGTGGTCAGTAGGAGAGAGACTGATACAGTGTGGTCAGTAGGAGAGAGACTGATACAGTGTGGTCAGTAGGAGAGAGACTGATACAGTGTGGTCAGTCGGAGAGAGACTGATACAGTGTGGTCAGTCGGAGAGGAGAGAGACTGATATAGTGTGGTCAGTCGGAGAGACTGATACAGTGTGGTCAGTCGGAGAGACTGATACAGTGTGGTCAGTCGGAGAGACTGATACAGTGTGGTCAGTCGGAGAGACTGATACAGTGTGGTCAGTAGGAGAGAGACTGACAGTGTGGTCAGTAGGAGAGAGACTGATACAGTGTGGTCAGTAGGAGAGAGACTGATACAGTGTGGTCAGTAGGAGAGACTGATACTGTGGTCATAGGAGAGAGACTGATACAGTGTGGTCAGTCGGAGAGAGACTGATACAGTGTGGTCAGTCGGAGAGGAGAGAGACTGATATAGTGTGGTCAGTAGGAGAGAGACTGATACAGTGTGGTCAGTAGGAGAGAGACTGATACAGTGTGGTCAGTCGGAGAGGAGAGAGACTGATACAGTGTGGTCAGTAGGAGAGAGACTGATACAGTGTGGTCAGTAGGAGAGAGACTGATACAGTGTGGTCAGTAGGAGAGAGACTGATACAGTGTGGTCAGTCGGAGAGACTGATACAGTGTGGTCAGTAGGAGAGAGGAGAGAGACTGATACAGTGTGGTCAGTAGGAGAGAGACTGATACAGTGTGGTCAGTAGGAGAGGAGAGAGACTGATACAGTGTGGTCAGTAGGAGAGACTGATACAGTGTGGTCAGTAGGAGAGAGACTGATACAGTGTGGTCAGTAGGAGAGACTGATACAGTGTGGTCAGTAGGAGAGAGACTGATACAGTGTGGTCAGTAGGAGAGAGACTGATACAGTGTGGTCAGTAGGAGAGAGACTGATACAGTGTGGTCAGTAGGAGAGAGACTGATACAGTGTGGTCAGTAGGAGAGAGACTGATACAGTGTGGTCAGTAGGAGAGAGACTGATACAGTGTGGTCAGTAGGAGAGAGACTGATACAGTGTGGTCAGTAGGAGAGAGACTGATACAGTGTGGTCAGTAGGAGAGAGACTGATACAGTGTGGTCAGTAGGAGAGAGACTGATACAGTGTGGTCAGTAGGAGAGAGACTGATAGCGAGACATTTCACTGCCTAATATCTTCTGGGCAGGCAAGCGGGGAGGGGACAATAAGTCGACCAGAGCCAGCCAATAGCAATGAGCTCACTTACACTGACAGGAATCTTTTTGTAACGGTAAACGGCATGAATCTTATTTATCCACAATCTTTTGGAAGTACAAAAGATTTATATAAAAAGATTGGAGACTGTATCTAACGATGTTCTGGGCCACTTGGATGGGGGTGGGGGCCACGGGTGGGGGCCACTTGGATGGGGGTGGGGGCCACTTGGATGGGGGTGGGGGCCACTTGGATGGGGGTGGGGGCCACTTGGATGGGGGTGGGGGCCACTTGGAAGGGGGTGGGGGCCACTTGGATGGGGGGTGGGGGCCACTTGGAAGGGGTGGGGGCCACTTGGATGGGGGCCACTTGGATGGGGGTGGGGGCCATCATAAAGGGTTCACAGTGGCTCAAGGGTCTGCATTACCTAATCCATACACACACACACCCCCACCCCCCCCGACCGAGGATGTTGAGGTTTTAACGTAAGTTGGCTGCAATTCTACACATTTTGACATGGGACAGAGAGAAGATTTTGTAATTTGATATCTAATTACATGGAATTCTACTCATTTTGCTATGGGACAGAGAAAACCACTGGCCGTTTTACAGCAAATTTCCTTCTACACAGCTTACCATAGGGTGGAGAGAAAGGTTTGCTGTTTTTAATATAATATTTGAGTGACTTAACAAAATCAATGGGGGGCCCAGCGGTCGGTAATTGACCCACGATTACAAGAAGTTTATATAGCTGGTTAGACTAATTTACTGATCTAAAAAATGTAAGCTGACATGGGCTAATTGGGAGACTGACATAACGAGAGAAAATCTGCAGAGTTTATAAAATATCTATAAAATATTGAAATGTCACCTTGTGTGCTCTACTAACTCTCAACAGTAAGTTGATACCCCGACTGAGTCCCCCCCAAAAAATAAAAAATAATAATAATCTTAAATAAAAACATTTGTTTTGGAAATTGATGGGCCACCAGTTCCCTTTTGTACATGAAAAGTGGAGTCAGAGTGACCAGATGCAACCTGGACTCATGGGTAGACGTAACATAGTAAATGGAAACAGTCCAATTAGTATGATATGGTGCATATTCATTTGTGGATGTCCGTTATCCATTTCTTACGATATGTCACAAATTCAAATCCGTACGATATGTTACGAATGGAAATGAGTACGATATGGTATACATTTGCAAAATGTATGTTACACTACGAATTCCACTAACCTTTTAAGGTTAGGTAATGGTTAGCTAACATGCAAAGTTGCTAAAATGCTGAAGTTGTCTGTGATGAAATTCAAACACGCAACCTTTGAGTTGCTATAATAATAATATATAATATATGCCATTTAGCAGACGCTTTTATCCAAAGCGACTTACAGTCATGCGTGCATACATTCTACGTATGGGTGGTCCCGGGGATCGAACCCACTACCCTGGCGTTACAAGCACCATGCTCTACCAACTGAGCTACACAGGACCACAGTTGCTAGATGTTTGCATAAATTTTTGCCTTAAGTATCCTGTCTTATGTAAACCATACCAAAACGTAACATATCATACTAATTTGAGTGTCCCCGGATTTACGTTCACTTTGTTACTTCTAATCTATGCGGCCAGGCTGACAAGAAGTCAGCTGGTTCTGATTCATTGTATTTCTGAAGAACAATACAATTCCACTAGGACTCGCAACCGTCGCAAATTCCAAAGTAACGTGCTTTGAACGTCAGAGTAGGTTCCCTGTTAAAGGAGTCACCTTCGGGGTGTCTATGGCAGTTGAGAATGAATACCGCAAGTCATCTCCGTGGTGTCTATGGCAGTTGAGAATGAATACCTCAAGTCATCTCCGAGGTGTCTTTGGCAGTTGAGAATAAATACCTCAAGTCATCTCCGTGGTGTCTATGGCAGTTGAGAATGAATACCTCAAGTCATCTCCGAGGTGTCTTTGGCAGTTGAGAATGAATACCTCAAGTCATCTCCGTGGTGTCTATGGCAGTTGAGAATGAATACCTCAAGTCATCTCCGGGTGTCTTTGGCAGTTGAGAATGAATACCTCAAGTCATCTCCGTGGTGTCTATGGCAGTTGAGAATGAATACCTCAAGTCATCTCCGGGGTGTCTTTGGCAGTTGAGAATGAATACCTCAAGAAAATAATCTAAGGTGTGGTTGGTTCTATTGTTTTTTGATAAAGAGCATCTCCCTACATGCGGAGCTAGGCTAGGTAAGGTATGCATTCACCTCCCTACATGTGAAGCTAGGCTAGGTAAGGTATCCATCCGTTCACCTCCCTACATGTGAAGCTAGGCTAGGTAAGGTATCCATTCACCTCCCTACATGTGAAGCTAGGCTAGGTAAGGTATCCATCCATTCACCTCCCTACATGTGAAGCTAGGCTAGGCTAGGTATCCATCCATTCACCTCCCTACATGTGAAGCTAGGCTAGGTAAGGTATCCATTGATAATGTTTGTTGTCAGTCGAGAGAACCGGGGACGGTGTGTGGAAAAAGGTGTATTTTATGCTCGTTGCCCCAGTAAATAATTGTACAGCACAATAATCGAAAAAAACTGGACATATTGTGGTTGCGGCAGAAAAGTTGCAGGGTTCGCGAGAGTTCATAGCTGAAGACAAAAATGCTACTGGCAGGTTCCTTTTGTATATCTGTAGAATTCATAGGATAGAATAGTATATGTACAGCAATAGTTGAATAGAATACCGAATGTACATACGAAATGAGTGTTCTCTTATTAAAGTGAGGCGGAAGGGTTTGTTTCATGATTAACCACTCAGGTGGGCGGCAGAGTAGCCTAGTGGTTAGAGTGTAGAGGAGGTAGGGTAGCCTAGTGGTTAGAGTGTAGAGGAGGCAGGGTAGCCTAGTGGTTAGAGTGTAGAGGAGGCAGGGTAGCCTAGTGGTTAGAGTGTAGAGGAGGCAGGGTAGCCTAGTGGTTAGAGTGTAGAGGAGGCAGGTAGCCTAGTGGTTAGAGTGTAGAGGAGGCAGGGTAGCCTAGTGGTTAGAGTGTAGAGGAGGCAGGTAGCCTAGTGGTTAGAGTGTAGAGGAGGCAGGTAGCCTAGTGGTTAGAGTGTAGAGGAGGCAGGGTAGCCTAGTGGTTAGAGTGTAGAGGAGGCAGGGTAGCCTAGTGGTTAGAGTGTAGAGGAGGCAGGGTAGCCTAGTGGTTAGAGTGTAGAGGAGGCAGGGTAGCCTAGTGGTTAGAGTGTAGAGGAGGCAGGGTAGCCTAGTGGTTAGAGTGTATATGAGGCAGGGTAGCCTAGTGGTTAGAGTGTATATGAGGCAGGGTAGCCTAGTGGTTAGAGTGTAGAGGAGGCAGGGTAGCCTAGTGGTTAGAGTGTAGAAGGAGGCAGGGTAGCCTAGTGGTTAGAGTGTAGAGGAGGCAGGGTAGCCTAGTGGTTAGAGTGTAGAGGAGGCAGGGTAGCCTAGTGGTTAGTCTGTAGAGGAGGCAGGGTAGCCTAGTGGTTAGAGTGTAGAGGAGGCAGGTAGCCTAGTGGTTAGAGTGTAGGGACCGCAGGTAGCCTAGTGGTTAGAGTGTAGGGACCGCAGGTAGCCTAGTGGTTAGAGTGTAGGGGTGGCAGGGTAGCCTAGTGGTTAGAGTGTAGAGGCGGCAGGTAGCCTAGTGGTTAGAGTGTAGGGGCGGCAGGGTAGCCTAGTGGTTAGAGCTTTGGACTAGTACCTTAAAGGTTGCAAGTTCAAATCCCCGAGTTGACAAGGTGCAAATCTGTCGTCCTGCCCCTGAACAGGCAGCTAACCCACTGTTCCTAGGCCTTTATTGAATATAAAAGTTTGTTCTTAACTGACTTGCCTAGTTAAGTAAAGGAGTTGTTGTTACATGGTGTGATTGTGGTAATGTACAGCAACTGAAGTGCCTCTGTTCTCCTGATCTGAAATACCTCACCATCACATACCGACTTCATGAAAATGGTTTTATTTGGTCATCGTCACTGCCGTGTGTATCCCCTCCCGTCCCCCTCCCCCTCCCATCCCCCTCCCCTTTCTCCACATTTTGTTACATTTACAGCCATATTATAAAATTGATTAAATTAATTGTTTTCCTTATCAATCTACACACAATACCCCATATTGACAAAGCAAAAACAGAAATACAGTATTTACATACGTATTAAGACCCTTTGCTGAGACTCTAAATTGAGCTCAGGTGCATCCTGTTTCCATTGCTCATCCTTGAGATGTATCTACAACTTGATTGTTGTCCACCTGTGGTCACAAGGTGGATTGGGGAAGGGAACCATAAAATGTCTGCAGCACTGAAGGTCCCCAACAACACAGTGGCCTCCATCATTCTTAAATGGAAGAAGTTTGGAACCACCAAGACTCTTCCTAAAGCTGGCCGTCCAGCCAAACTGAGCAAATAGGGGAGATGGTCGTTGGTCAGGGAGGTGACCAAGAATCTGATGGTCACTCTGACAGAGCTCCAGAGTTCTTCTGTGGAAGATGGGAGAAACTTTCAGAAGGACAACCATCTCTGCAGCACTCTGCTAAAGCAGGCCTTTATGGTGGATTGGCCAGACAGAAGCAGCTCCTCAGTAAAAAGACACATGACAGACAAAAGGCAACGAGATTCTCTTGTCTGATGAAACCAAGAATGAACTCTTTGGCTTAAATGCCAAGTATTACGCCAGGAGGAAACCTGGCACCATCCCTACGGTGAAGCATGAGGGTGGCAGCATCATGCTGTAGGCAAGTTTTTCAGCGGCAGGGACTGGTACACTAGTCAGGATCGAGGCAAAGTACAGGGAGATCCTTGATGAAAACCTGCTCCAGAGCACTCATGAGCTCAGACTGGGGCGAAGGTTCACATTCCAACAGGACAACGACCCTGAACACACAGCCAAGACAACGCAGGAGTGGTCCTAGTACCCCTGGTTGAGAACCACTGCTCTCATGTCATGTCCTTTCTCAGCCTCCGTACTTTCTGTTGTCCCCGCCCCTTTGTTTCTTTTCTCCTCGAACGTGAACAGGTCGCGTTTGAAAAGCTAGCTAATAGTACACTGCTAAATACAGGGAAATATGTTTTCTTAAATCGAGCTGGTAAGTTGAGTACTAGGTATCTACCAACAGTCATGAAGGTCGTCTAAACGTTGTAATTAGTTGGTAGGTTTGCATAACCGTTAGGTTGGCTAGCTACCTGCTCTGTTTAGCTTGGTAGTAGCTAGCTAATTGCTCCTGCTAACTTATTTGAAGCTGTGCTCAAATTGAGTCGATATAATAATACAATATAATAATACAAGTATTGTTTTCTGCTGACTGGTAGCTACATGCAGATCGATTGTAGCTGTGCATAATCAATTAGTTACTGTTGTACTTGATGTTCCTATTTTCTTAGCCTGTTAGCTAGCGGAATAATGCTTCCGGGTTGGATCCTTCAAAATAAAATCCCTCATGGGAACATTGAAATTTCATTAAATCGGTAAATAAATGTCTCATTGATATTGTTCTATTAACTAAAGATACAAATTCATTATAAAAAAGGTACATATTTGACACACTTGACAAAAGTAGAATCGAAATATACATGTAGATATTGAATGGTACAAACAGTTGTTTCACTCCATATCCTCCTTTGTACACAGGTGACCATACAAGATCTGGTGTTATGAGACTCCAGTTCTAGAAGACTTGTGAATAAACACAGCCCTCTTGACACACACTGATTTGAATCGGCATTGTTTTCACATCATTTTAATTAAATTACTTTGAACCAACATGGAATAGACCTTGAATTGACGTCTGTGCCCAGCGGGAGGAGAGACACATCAAACTTGTGACGGCTCCATACAATACCCAGGTTTATTTATTATTGCTGTTTTTTTTTAACCAAGAAACATTCTAACTCGACAGACAATATGAGTCAAAAGAAGGGAACATTGATGGATGAAATCGAAAAGAGTTTATGGAATTTAACTGAGGACAATTTACGCTCCCTTTGTGAACGTTATGGCCAAGATGCATCCGAAGTTAAAGGAATGGATCACCGCTCGTTGCGGCGTAAAATCATGGAGGAAATGTGGGACAATACGGATTCAATGAAATCAGAGGAGCAGGGAACGTCTTGGTTAGTCCAACTGAAAGAGGACATCAGAAGGATACTGGAGGATGCTAGTGGTGAACCCGTGAGTCCCAGCCAATCAGATGAAGAATGGAACGGAAAGGGAGGGGCTGGGTTACCTAGCAACAGGTTGGAGGTGGAACCCGTGAGTCCCAGCCAATCGGATGAAGATGATCCTGTAGACTGCGATGAAGAATGGAACGGAGAGGGAGGGGCTGGGTTACCTAGCAACAGGTTGGAGGTGGAACCCATGAGTCCCAGCCAATCGGATGATGATAATGACACTGCAGACTGTGACGCAGGGGACACGGATTGGTTGCCTAGCAATGGGCTGGAGGCAGAGTCCACGAGTCCCAGCCAGTCCGGTGATTGTGATGCTGCAGACTGCGATGAAGAATTGGACAGGGAGGTCAGGGAAGGGCTGGAGGTGGAGTTATCTCCAGAGAAGCATACACCAGAGCAGAAGATGAATATTTATTTTCCCAGTCAGAAAGTGAGTATTTAGTTTGTTTCTCAATGCTTTCATTGATTCCTCAACAACTTACGCAAGGCTTTGGGAGAATATTGGATGTTCTTCCTCTTAGACTTTCTCCTTTATTGAGAAGGATGAGGTTGAGTAATCAAGGAATTGAAAGACTTCAAAGTTCATTGACAGGCAGGAGAGGGTTTCCCATCCTGATTAATTAAGTCTCTTTTTTTCTGATTTCTAGGACAAGCGTGGCCCACCGAAGACCCTGTGTCGTGCCTCTCCCGGTACCGCCTTAATTTGGGGTCTGAAGAGGGTGTCTGTGCAGCTGATGGACTGCAGGAAAACGCCGGGGCAGAAAACCTCCAAGAAAACCCACTCCTGTGCTCAGTGTGGGAAGAGTTTTGCCACAAAAGACATTCTGGAGCGACATCTGCTAACTCACACTGGAGAGAAACAGAAGAATATATGCGCTGAATGTGGAAAAGTATTCAGTACATTTTCCAGCCTTACCAGACATCTGAAAACTCACACTGGAGAGAAATGTCATGTTTCTGAAACCACATGCTCTGAATGCGGAAAGACATTCAGTACACATTCCAGTCTTAGGAGACATCTGCTAACTCACACTGGAGAGAAACCGTACGTTTGCCCTCGTTGTAAGAAAGGTTTCAATGATCCAGGAAACTTGAAGAAACACATCAGGAGAGCTCACCCAGGAGAGAAGTTGGGTGTGGAGAGGCTCTACCGTGAACCGTGTCCTCACTGTGGGGGGAAGTTTCCCACAAAGAAGGCTTTGGAGGAGCACCTGGTAACCCACACAGGAGAGAAACCTCACCAGTGCTCTGACTGCGGGAAGGGATTCAAGGAATTGTCTAGTCTTAAGAGGCATCTGAGAACTCATACTGGGGAGAAACCATACATTTGCCCTCGTTGTGGCAAGCCTTTTAATGATCCAGGAAACTTGAAGAAACACATGAAAAGAACTCACTCCGGAGAACATTCCAAAGAGAAACCTTCCAAAAACAATGTTGGTTCTTCAGAACAGGAGACCGTAAAGAAGCCAGCCCTTCATCCATGTTCTCACTGTGGGAAGAAGTTGTCAACCAAGACAAGACTAAAGATTCACCTGAAGACCCACACTGTAGAGAAATCTCACATCTGTCCCGACTGCGGGAAGAGCTTTGCTTTCCGTCCCTCCTTGACCAAACATCAGAAACTTAGTCATTCAGAGCACGGAGGAGTGAAACGGCACGAATGTTCAGTCTGTGGGAAAGTCTTTAATCAACCAGGAGCCTTGAGGTCCCATCAAAGAACCCACACTGGAGAGAAACCTCACCTCTGTGCTGACTGTGGGAAGAGTTTCTCTTTTCAGTCGTCTCTGAAAAGACATCAGGCACTTCACGCAGCAGGTAGTGCGAAGCCCCACATGTGCTCTGTCTGTGGGAAAGGCTTTAGAGATTCTGGATACTTAATAAAACATCAAGCCATCCATTCGGAAGAGAAACCTCACCTCTGTTCTGATTGTGGAAAGACTTTTGCATCCTTATTTACCTTAACGAATCATTCCAAATTGCATCGTTTAAACAGAGACCAATTCCAATGCCCTGAATGCAAACGCCATTTCCCAACAAAGGAAAGGCTGACAAGCCACCAGAGAACGCATACCGGGAGAAACCATTTCGCTGCTCCCAATGCCACAAACGCTTCTCTCACTCAAGTAGTTATCAAAGGCACCTTCGTATGCACACTGGGGAGAAACCCTTCATTTGCCCCCTTTGCGGGAAGCAATTTAACGACTCTTCGAATCTTAGAACACATGTTAGAAGACATAAAGGAGAGAAGGTAGGCAAGACACAGGTCTCTGAGCCATGCCCTCAATGTGGGAAGAGGCTGGCTTCTAAGGCAGGGTTAGAGACTCACCTGCGGACCCACACTGGAGAGAAACCTCACCTCTGCGCCGACTGCGGCAAGAGCTTCGGCTTCCACTCAGCTTTGAGAAGACATCAGAAAACGCAGCACGGAGAGCAAGTAGCGAAGCCGCACGTCTGCTCTGTCTGTGGAAAAGGTTTCATGGAATCTGGAGCGCTGAAGAAACATGTGGTGACCCACGAGGAGAAACAGCACCTCTGTCCCGACTGCGGGAAGACCTTCAGGGTGGTTCAGGCCTTGTCAAATCATCAGAGAACCAAGCATCAAAAAACGAACAAGGAAGTAAGAGAGAAGAATCCGTTCTTGTGCCTTACTTGCGGCCAGGAATTCAATTCAAAGCATAGATTGGTAATCCACGAGCGAAAGCACACAGGAGAGAAGCCTTACCAATGCTCCCATTGCGACAAATGCTTCACTGAGAAGTCATACATGAAACGTCACCAAACGGTGCACACGGGAGATAAACCTTTCCAGTGCTCCGTCTGCGACATGAAGTTTTCGCATGGTGCATCTTTAATACGGCACCGCCTAATACACTCAGGTGAGAAACCGTACCACTGCACTTACTGCGACAAGAGTTTCTCTCAGTCAAATACGCTGAAAACACACATACTAACGCACACCGGAGAGAAACCGTACCAGTGCCCCGACTGCGGGAAGCGTTTCACTGAAAAGAAAGCCATGAAGAAACACCAGCGCAACACACACGGGTCAGGGGCACACAGCAACACACACGGAACAGAGACACACAGCAACACACACGGGTCAGGGGCACACAACTCTGCTTTCTCTTTGCCTGGTAAAAAACTGAGATTGAGTCAAGACGGGAGCCCTCGAGCAAAGCCGTACCAATGCCCTGACTGTGGCAAGTGTTTCTCAGAGAAAAGAGCTCTTACGAAACACCAGAAGACACACAGGAGAGACAGCGCCCCCTATTGGTCCGGTATACTGCAGCGATGGAGTCAAGACCCGCAACACTCTAATACTGACTCAGACTCTGACCAAGACCAAGACTGGACCTCTTTATAAAGACTCAGACCAAGACAGGACCTCTTTATAAAGACTCAGACCAAGACTGGACCTCTTTATGAAGACTCAGACCAAGACAGGACCTCTTTATAAAAGACTCAGACCAAGACAGGACCTCTTTATAAAGACTCAGACCAAGACAGGACCTCTTTATAAAGACTCAGACCAAGACAGGACCTCTTTATAAAGACTCAGACCAAGACAGGACCTCTTTATAAAGACTCAGACCAAGACAGGACCTCTTTATAAAAGACTCAGACCAAGACAGGACCTCTTTATAAAGACTCAGACCAAGACAGAAGAGACTCAGATCTCTTTTTAAAGACTCAGACCAAGACAGGAGAGACTCAGATCTCTTTATAAAGACTCAGACCAAGACAGGAGAGACTCAGATCTCTTTATAAAGACTCAGACAGGGCTTCAGTATTGACCCCCAGTCAGATGAGCCCAGGACCTCGTTTAAACAGGGCAGATAGGATTGTGTCTTGTTTTGGCAAACAGTTCTTCAGGCTTTTCCCCTTCACACTATGTCAACCTTCAGTATGCGAATTCTGCTTTAATTAAAGCAATTTTGTTTTGTTGTATTGAGACTTTTCTCAATTATATAACATAATATATATATTTTTTTTAAAGAGTAATTGCACCAAGAGCATGAGAAGATCATTCTTTCAACCAAAGATAATTTGGTTGAAAACACCAAGATGATGAGATCAACACTCCATCTTCGGTATAAACAAGCTGAGGGATGGGAATGGGGGGGACAACAACCTCGAATTCATAGACATGGCAACAGAAAGCTGAGGGATGGGAATGGGGGGACAACAACCTCAAATTCATAGACATGGCAACAGAACGCTGAGGGATGGGAATGGGGGGAGGGGAACAACCTCAAATTCATAGACATGGCAACAGAACGCTGAGGGATGGGAATGGGGGGTAAACAACCTCAAATTCATAGACATGGCAACAGAAAGCTGAGGGATGGGAATGGGGGGGGGGGGTAAACAACCTCAAATTCATAGACTTGGCAACAGAGAGCTGAGGGATGGGAATGGGGGGGGGTAAACAACCTCAAATTCATAGACATGGCAACAGAAAGCTGAGGGATGGGAATGGGGGGGGGTAAACAACCTCAAATTCATAGACATGGCAACAGAACGCTGAGGGATGGGAATGGGGGGGTAAACAACCTCAAATTCATAGACATGGCAACAGAACGCTGAGGGATGGGAATGGGGGGACAACAACCTCGAATTCATAGGGCAACAGAACGCTGGGGTAAACAACCTCAAATTCATAGACATGGCAACAGAAAGCTGCCCATAGCATTCTACACAGCTACCATTGACAACCATTGGATTCATTTATTGATTGACTGTTCTTTGTCCTCGAAGATAACATTTGCACAAGAAACAAGTGCCCCTCCACCACACACATACCTAAGAGACTCAATGAACTTAAAGTATATTGACATGTTTCACAGTTGTGTATAGCAAATCGTGTTTTTGTTTTACATTTTTAGGGCTCCGTTTCGATCAGATTTTAGTGGTGTCAGAGGTTGAACTGATTCAGGGCTGTTCTTTTCTTTGGTGTCAGATCCACTTTAGTGGTGTTCAGAGGTTGAACTGATTCATTTATTGATTGGCTGTTCTTTTCTTTGGTGTCAGAGGTAGAACTGATTCATTTATTGATTGGCTGTTCTTTTCTTTGGTGTCAGAGGTAGAACTGATTCATTTATTGATTGGCTGTTCTTTTCTTTGGTGTCAGAGGTAGAACTGATTCATTTATTGATTGGCTGTTCTTTTCTTTGGTGTCAGAGGTAGAACTGTGTAAGAGCTGTCAAATCCATAAGTGGCTCCTGGCATTATACCTAAAACAGAACTAAAGCGGACATTGCAATCGGTTTTGCACAGTCACAGAAATCCCACGCAGCACCTTGTTTAGACGTTGGAACACTGAGACATGGCAACAGAACACTGAAATGTGATGTCATCTACAGCCAGTTGAATCATTTTTAAATCCGAGTGTATTCTTTATGTCGACGGCTCCAACAGTTCCCCCTCAGACGCCACCAAAACATCCGCTATGTCGGTTGATGATCTCATTGAATCTAGGCCTAAGTGTATATACTTTGGCAGATGATATTGAGGAATGTTGTGTGTTTCAAAAAGGCTGTTTTTTGAGTCTTATGGAAAAACATCATGGAAACCGTGACAGTAAACGTGTTTGAACTGAATTCCGAGGTTGTAGTTTTTGTCTTCAGTTATTTGACTGTCTAGTCAGTGGAGAGTTTTACAGCAGAGCCAGAGATGATCAATATGGACATCAGGACGACCTGGCATGGTGACTCCTTGCTGTCCCCAGTCCACCTGGCCGTGCTGCTACTCCAGTTTCAACCGTTCTGCCTGTGATTATTATTATTAAAATAAATTATAAATTCTTAATATTATTTATTAACTGGCCACCCCTCAGCCTTGTTCCTCTCTAGGTTTCTTCCTAGGTTTTGGCCTTTCTAGGGAGTTTCTCCTAGCCACCTGCATTGCTTGCTGTTTGGGGTTTCTGTACAGCACTTTGAGATATCAGCTTATGTACAAAGGGCTATATAAATACATTTGATTTGAATTTGACATGAAGCGTATTAATTGGAGGTGCAGTTAGATAATTATGTACATGTCATTCAGACTAACACTATCCAGATAAAATTGCTCCTGGCTTTCTAGCCTGAAGTGCCAGGCAGTTGTATAATTATATACGTGTCAATCAGACTAACACTGTCCAGATATAATTGCTCCTGGTGTTCTAGCCTGAAGTGCCAGGCAGTTGTATAATTATATACATGTCATTCAGACTAACACTGTCCAGATATAATTGCTCCTGGTGTTCTAGCCTGAAGTGCCAGGCAGTTGTATAATTATATACATGTCATTCAGACTAACACTGTCCAGATATAAAACACATTGCTCCTGGTTTGTTCTAGCCTGAAGTGCCAGGCAGTTGGGATCGCCTTCATTGGCAGCGAAAAAAAATAAGAAACATTTAAATTGTGATCAGGTCTGCGCCATCACATCCATGACCAGGCTTGGCACTGCACAGGCAAACTGACAAGACATGTAGAAAAAACATCTTCCACTTCTAGAAATTGAAGCCCATTTATAATAAAAACACATGATACCTTAAGGTTTGATTATAATTGTCAAGACGTAGGTGATGTGGATCTGTCCATACATGTTTGTGTTGGGAAAAAAAATACACAAAAACTGAACAATAAGAAAACGCCTACACCGACCAGCTGAGACGTGACGTTGCCGTGGATATAGAACAGTACTAAATAGATGAAAAAGGAAAAACACTGGATTACTAAGAAAACGTTCTTTAATTGTTCCTGTTCATAAGGAAATATTTGTTTCGACATTTTACATACAAAAACAGCGTATTCTTTAACACGTTTTGCATTGATACAATATTTGACACAGTTGCAAGGGGAGGACGTTACAACGAGGGGAAAGTAAAGACCGCAAAAATAAAGACATTTAAACGCCACAACAAAAAAGTTGTCCATACAAAAGTAATAATGCCACTAGACTGTCTGTTGTAGGGAAAAGACCAACCACGCCAAAAAAAACACCTCGTTGTTTCACAAAATGGCTTCCTACTCCCTAGTACACTGCACTACACAGGGCCCTACTCCCTAGTACACTGCACTACACAGGGCCCTACTCCCTAGTACACTGCACTACACAGGGCCCTACTCCCTAGTACACTGCACTACACAGGGCCCTATTTCCTAGTACACTGCACTACACAGGGCCCTACTCCCTAGTACACTGCACTACACAGGGCCCTATTTCCTAGTACACTGCACTACACAGGGCCCTACTCCCTAGTACACTGCACTACACAGGGCCCTAATAGTACACTGCACTACACAGGGCCCTACTCCCTAGTACACTGCACTAGGGACAGGGCCCTACTCCCTAGTACACTGCACTACACAGGGCCCTACTCCCTAGTACACTGCACTACACAGGGCCCTACTCCCTAGTACACTGCACTACACAGGGCCCTACTCCCTAGTACACTGCACTACACAGGGCCCTACTCCCTAGTACACTGCACTACACAGGGCCCTACTCCCTAGTACACTGCACTACACAGGGCCCTACTCCCTAGTACACTGCACTACACAGGGCCCTACTCCCTAGTACACTGCACTACACAGGGCCCTATTTCCTAGTTCACTGCACTACACAGGGCCCTAATCCCTAGAACACTGCACTACACAGGGCCCTATTTCCTAGTACACTGCACTACACAGGGCCCTATTTCCTAGTACACTGCACAGGGAGCCATTTAGAACACACTATTAGAGAAGGTTCCAGCAGGATCTATAAAATTCGAGGGGAGGGGCTTTAACTTTATACATATTTTAAAAAAGGAAGTTAATTAAACTACATTTAAAATCCTACTACAGCACCAGGACAGTGTTACACTAGAATCAGTCAAGTGGCATTGGGGGGGGGGGGGTTTAAGAGACACTTAATGATGGTTCAAGATGAACGGGACACGGAGGCAACATTTTTTTACGGTTAAAACTAAACCGGTTTGGCACCGGTAACAGACACAGTGAGGGGAAAGATTTCAGACTCGGTGACAGTAACTAGGAGGTCGTGGAACAACGAGCCTGGCCTGGTGTTCAGGATGATACAACGTAGAAAACACACACCACACCATGACACAATTCCCTCTTCTATAGAACAAAGCAGTGCATCAAATCTAGATAGTGTATTTCTAGATGAATATCCTATAACGTTGATCCTCATGGAACACAGACCCAGGCTGTGAACCAAATGGCCCCCATTCCCCTATATAGAGCACTAGTTTTGACCAGAGCGCTATAGACCCTGGTTAAGAGTAGTGGAACAGAGATCAGACTGAACCAAATGGCCCCCATTCCCCTATATAGAGCACTAGTTTTGACCAGAGCGCTATAGACCCTGGTTAAGAGTAGTGGAACAGAGATCAGACTGAACCAAATGGCCCCCATTCCCCTATATAGAGCACTAGTTTTGACCAGAGCGCTATAGACCCTGGTTAAGAGTAGTGGAACAGAGATCAGACTGAACCAAATGGCCCCCATTCCCTATATAGAGCACTAGTTTTGACCAGAGCGCTATAGACCCTGGTTAAGAGTAGTGGAACAGAGATCAGACTGAACCAAATGGCCCCCATTCCCCTATATAGAGCACTAGTTTTGACCAGAGCGCTATAGACCCTGGTTAAGAGTAGTGGAACAGAGATCAGACTGAACCAAATGGCCCCCATTCCCCTATATAGAGCACTAGTTTTGACCAGAGCGCTATAGACCCTGGTTAAGAGTAGTGGAACAGAGATCAAGCTGCCATTTCAGAGCCTGTTGGGTTAGGAGAGTAGAGCCTGGGTGTGAGTTCTCTCTCTCTCTCTGTACTGAACAGCTGCCAGTAGCGCCACAACATGCAGAGTGGTAACTACCTAATCCATCACGATACAGGGGATTTATCAATCAATCAGAAATGAAAAACAGTGCGAGCAACAACAAAAAAAGCAGTGAACAAAATATTTGGGACACAACAATCCATAGTGCACTAGTTTGAACCAGAGCTCTATTGGCCGTAGTTAAAAGTAGTGTACTATATACGGATTAGGGTGCCATTTGGGACCGTTTTTTCTTTCCTAAAGAATATCCTGCTATACCACATGCTGAGGACTCCTATCATGATTTATGGCTTCGTTTCTCTCAGCCAGTCAGATAAGTGCAGCTGGTTGAAACTTCAGGCCTCGTTCCAAACCCGGTCCTAGGGGGTAGGAGTCAAGTGGCCAGGGGTAGGAAGTAGGAACCCAGGTGGTAAGGAGCCAGGAGCTCGGGTTCCATCGCTACCAGACCTGAGGTACGTCGAACAGAGAAGACGTCGTCTCTGCACCTAGAGGGAGGGAAAGACGAGACACAGAGAGAGACAGAGAGAGAGAGACAGAGAGAGAGACAGAGAGAGAGAGAGAGAGAGACAGGTCCCAGTCAGTCAACCTGAGGAACACCACTGGTGTTTCGTTGTCCTGGTGATGATGCTGCGGACCACTGTTCCAATAGAGAGAAGCGGAGAGCAAACGCACAGCCAAGCTTAGCTGTTAGGCTCCAACTTATCAGGGTCTGGCACCAGAGGATGTTCCCTCCACAGATAAATTGGACTATTTAGTGATTTTTAAATACTTTAGACGGTTCGACTTCCTCCAGATAAATCACGACCGAAGTTCTTATTACTGGAGCAATACTCCAGCAATAAAGGAACCTTGATATAAGAGACGCATCCTTTCATTTACCAGCAGGCTTGACTCCTGTAATGCTCTGCTGTCTGGTCGACCCAAGAAAGACATCGGTTAACTGCAAAACCATATATACAGAACGCTGCAGCCGTGGGTACTGAGGAGGACACACTTTACACCGGTTTAAAAGGTCTCCGCAGAACACACTTTACACCGGTTTAAAAGGTCTCCGCAGCGTGGGTACTGAGGAGGACACACTTTACACCGGTTTAAAAGGTTTCTGCAGCGTGGGTACTGAGGAGAACACACTATACACCGGTTTAAAAGGTCTCCGCAGCGTGGGTACTGAGGAGGACACACTATACACCGGTTTAAAAGGTCTCCAAAGAACACACTTTACACCGG
Organism: Oncorhynchus gorbuscha; assembly: GCF_021184085.1. Lineage (NCBI taxonomy): Eukaryota > Metazoa > Chordata > Actinopteri > Salmoniformes > Salmonidae > Oncorhynchus > Oncorhynchus gorbuscha. The sequence goes on from NW_025746957.1 coordinate 45,288, forward strand.
TTTAAAAGGTCTCCGCAGCGTGGGTACTGAGGAGAACACACTATACACCGGTTTAAAAGGTCTCCGAAGAACACACTTTACACCGGTTTAAAAGGTCTCCGCAGCGTGGGTACTGAGAACACACTATACACCGGTTTAAAAGGTCTCTGCAGCGTGGGTACTGAGGAGGACACACTTTACACCGGTTTAAAAGGTCTCTGCAGCGTGGGTACTGAGGAGGACACACTTTACACCGGTTTAAAAGGTCTCCGCAGCGTGGGTACTGAGGAGAACACACTATACACCGGTTTAAAAGGTCTCCGCAGCGTGGGTACTGAGGAGAACACACTATACACCGGTTTAAAAGGTCTCCGCAGCGTGGGTACTGAGGAGAACACACTATACACCGGTTTAAAAGGTCTCCGCAGCGTGGGCACTGAGGAGAACACACTATACACCGGTTTAAAAGGTCTCCGCAGCGTGGGTACTGAGGAGAACACACTATACACCGGTTTAAAATGTCTCTGCAGCATGGGTACTGAGGAGAACACACTTTACACCGGTTTAAAAGGTCTCTGCAGCGTGGGTACTGAGGAGAACACACTATACACCGGTTTAAAAGGTCTCTGCACTGGCTGCAAGATTAACAATTAAACACTTTCAGATTCTTCTATTGAATATAGTAACTAAACCCCAGCCTCTGGTATAACCTGCTAGAGGACCTGAGGGGAACCAAGAGGCAGCCTGTAGTAACTATACCCCAGCCTCTGGTATAACCTGCTAGAGGACCTGAGGGGGACCAAGAGGCAGCCTGTAGTAACTATACCCCAGCCTCTGGTATAACCTGCTAGAGAACCTGAGGGGGACCAAGAGGCAGCCTGTAGTAACTATACCCCAGCCTCTGGTATAACCTGCTAGAGAACCTGAGGGGGACCAAGAGGCAGCCTTTAACTATACCCCAGCCTCTGGTATAACCTGTTAGAGGACCCGAGGGGGACCAAGTGGCAGCCTGTTGTAACTATACCCCAGCCTCTGGTATAACCTGCTAGAGAACCTGAGGGGGACCAAGAGGCATGGAGAGGCAGCCTGTAGTAACTATACCCCAGCCTCTGATATAACCTGCTAGAGAACCTGAGGGAGACCAAGAGGCAGCCTGTAGTAACTATACCCCAGCCTCTGATATAACCTGCTAGAGAACCTGAGGGGGACCAAGAGGCAGCCTGTACTAACTATACCCCAGCCTCTGGTATAACCTGCTAGAGAACCTGAGGGGGACCAAGAGGCAGCCTGTAGTAACTATGCCCCAGCCTCTGGTATAACCTGCTAGAGAACCTGAGGGGGACCAAGAGGCAGCCTGTAGTAACTATACCCCAGCCTCTGGTATAACCTGCTAGAGAACCTGAGGGGGACCAAGAGGCAGCCTGTAGTAACTATACCCCAGCCTCTGGTATAACCTGCTAGAGGACCTGAGGGGGACCAAGAGGCAGCCTGTAGTAACTATACCCCAGCCTCTGGTATAACCTGCTAGAGGACCTGAGGGGGACCAAGAGGCAGCCTGTAGTAACTATACCCCAGCCTCTGGAATAACCTGCTAGAGAACCAAGAGGCAGCCTGTAGTAACTAAACCCCAGCCTCTGGTATAACCTGCTAGAGAACCAAGAGGCAGCCTGTAGTAACTAAACCCCAGCCTCTGGTATAACCTGCTAGAGAACCTGAGGGGGACCAAGAGGCAGCCTGTAGTAACTATACCCCAGCCTCTGGAATAACCTGCTAGAGGACCTGAGGGGGACCAAGAGGCAGCCTGTAGTAACTATACCCCAGCCTCTGGTATAACCTGCTAGAGAACCTGAGGGGGACCAAGAGGCAGCCTGTAGTAACTAAACCCCAGCCTCTGGTATAACCTGTTAGAGGACCTGAGGGGGACCAAGAGGCATGGAGAGGCAGCCTGTAGTAACTAAAACCCAGCCTCTGGTATAACCTGTTAGAGGACCTGAGGGGGACCAAGAGGCAGCCTGTAGTAACTATACCCCAGCCTCTGGTATAACCTGTTAGAGGACCTGAGGGGGACCAAGAGGCATGGAGAGGCAGCCTGTAGTAACTAAAACCCAGCCTCTGGTATAACCTGTTAGAGGACCTGAGGGGGACCAAGAGGCAGCCTGTAGTAACTATACCCCAGCCTCTGGTATAACCTGTTAGAGGACCTGAGGGGGACCAAGAGGCATGGAGAGGCAGCCTGTAGTAACTAAAACCCAGCCTCTGGTATAACCTGTTAGAGGACCTGAGGGGGACCAAGAGGCAGCCTGTAGTAACTATATCCCAGCCTCTGGTATAACCTGCTAGAGAACCTGAGGGAGACCAAGAGGCAGCCTGTAGTAACTATACCCCAGCCTCTGGTATAACCTGCTAGAGAACCCGAGGGGGACCAAGAGGCAGCCTGTAGTAACTATACCCCAGCCTCTGGTATAACCTGTTAGAGGACCTGAGGGGGACCAAGAGGCAGCCTGTAGTAACTATACCCCAGCCTCTGGTATAACCTGTTAGAGGACCTGAGGGGGACCAAGAGGCATGGAGAGGCAGCCTGTAGTAACTAAAACCCAGCCTCTGGTATAACCTGTTAGAGGACCTGAGGGGGACCAAGAGGCAGCCTGTAGTAACTATGCCCCAGCCTCTGGTATAACCTGCTAGAGAACCTGAGGGAGACCAAGAGGCAGCCTGTAGTAACTATACCCCAGCCTCTGGTATAACCTGCTAGAGAACCTGAGGGGGACCAAGAGGCAGCCTGTAGTAACTAAACCCCAGCCTCTGGTATAACCTGCTAGAGAACCTGAGGGGGACCAAGAGGCAGCCTGTAGTAACTATACCCCAGCCTCTGGTATAACCTGCTAGAGAACCTGAGGGGGACCAAGAGGCATGGAGAGGCAGCCTGTAGTAACTATACCCCAGCCTCTGGTATAACCTGCTAGAGAACCTGAGGGGGACCAAGAGGCAGCCTGTAGTAACTATACCCCAGCCTCTGGTATAACCTGCTAGAGAACCTGAGGGGGACCAAGAGGCAGCCTGTAGTAACTATACCCCAGCCTCTGGTATAACCTGCTAGAGAACCTGAGGGGGACCAAGAGGCATGGAGAGGCAGCCTGTAGTAACTATACCCCAGCCTCTGGTATAACCTGCTAGAGAACCTGAGGGGGACCAAGAGGCAGCCTGTAGTAACTATACCCCAGCCTCTGGTATAACCTGCTAGAGAACCTGAGGGGGACCAAGAGGTAGCCTGTAGTAACTATACCCCAGCCTTTGGTATAACCTGCTAGAGAACCTGAGGGGGACCAAGAGGCAGCCTGTAGTAACTATACCCCAGCCTCTGGTATAACCTGTTAGAGGACCTGAGGGGGACCAAGAGGCATGGAGAGGCAGCCTGTAGTAACTAAAACCCAGCCTCTGGTATAACCTGTTAGAGGACCTGAGGGGGACCAAGAGGCAGCCTGTAGTAACTATACCCCAGCCTCTGGTATAACCTGTTAGAGGACCTGAGGGGGACCAAGAGGCATGGAGAGGCAGCCTGTAGTAACTAAAACCCAGCCTCTGGTATAACCTGTTAGAGGACCTGAGGGGGACCAAGAGGCAGCCTGTAGTAACTATACCCCAGCCTCTGGTATAACCTGCTAGAGAACCTGAGGGGGACCAAGAGGCAGCCTGTAGTAACTAAACCCCAGCATCTGGTATAACCTGCTAGAGAACCTGAGGGGGACCAAGAGGCAGCCTGTAGTAACTATACCCCAGCATCTGGAATAACCTGCTAGAGAACCTGAGGGGGACCAAGAGGCAGCCTGTAGTAACTATACCCCAGCCTCTGGTATAACCTGCTAGAGAACCTGAGGGGGACCAAGAGGCAGCCTGTAGTAACTATACCCCAGCCTCTGGTATAACCTGCTAGAGAACCTGAGGGGGACCAAGAGGCAGCCTGTAGTAACTATACCCCAGCCTCTGGTATAACCTGCTAGAGGACCTGAGGGGGACCAAGAGGCAGCCTGTAGTAACTATACCCCAGCCTCTGGTATAACCTGCTAGAGAACCTGAGGGGGACCAAGAGGCAGCCTGTAGTAACTATACCCCAGCCTCTGGTATAACCTGCTAGAGAACCTGAGGGGGACCAAGAGGCAGCCTGTAGTAACTATACCCCAGCCTCTGGTATAACCTGCTAGAGAACCTGAGGGGGACCAAGAGGCATGGAGAGGCAGCCTGTAGTAACTATACCCCAGCCTCTGGTATAACCTGCTAGAGAACCTGAGGGGGACCAAGAGGCAGCCTGTAGTAACTATACCCCAGCCTCTGGTATAACCTGCTAGAGGACCTGAGGGGGACCAAGAGGCAGCCTGTAGTAACTATACCCCAGCCTCTGGTATAACCTGCTAGAGGACCTGAGGGGGACGAAACTGGACATTTTTATTTTTAAACGACACCTTTGTAGCTTTGCATTTCCTTAAGGTGCTTTTTAGTGGTTCGGTCGTTAGAACAGAAGAGTCACTCGTCTCACCATCACTCTTCCTCATCCTGTTGTTCTTGCGGCTCTTCTTGCTCTGATTGGTTGAAGGTTGCTGTTGCCATTCGCCCGCCGCCGGATCACTAGCGTCGTCTACCGCCGCCGACCCCGCCTCTTCCTGGATCGGACTCATGCTCGACGAATCAGACTCAGACCTACAGGAAACAACAACCAAATCACAGGCTAAACTAACTTCAACGAACACCCAGGTAGTTTTTCCAAGTTTAAGGCAGCACTGAAAGTACTGGAGTCACGTGTTCAACTGGACACATCTTTACTTACTGAGTTTTCAGCCAGCCTTCTGACGTCCTACTGTCCACTACTCCTGCATACGTCCGTACACACACCCCTAAAGACAACACAGACCACAGATTAGATCTACACATCCCTACAGACACAGACCACAGATCAGACCACCACACCCCTAGAGACACAGACCACAGATCAGACCTACACACCCCTACAGACACAGACCCCAGATCAAATCTACAGACCACCACACCCCTAGAGACACAGACCACATCAGAGCAGATGTTTCTTGATCAGTGTTTGTATTTTTTGTTCCTGCTAGAGGACCTGATTTGTACTCTGGTGGTGGATATATACACTTAGTTACTGTCTGTCTTCTAGCAGGGGAGTGTGTGTGTGTCCTTACTGTCTGTCTTCTAGCAGGGGAGTGTGTGTGTGTGTCCTTACTGTGTCTTCTAGCAGGGGAGTGTGTGTGTGTCCTTACTGTGTCTTCTAGCAGGGGAGTGTGTGTGTGTCCTTACTGTGTCTTCTAGCAGGAGAGTATGTGTGTCCTTACTGTCTGTCTTCTAGCAGGGGAGTGTGTGTGTGTCCTTACTGTCTGTCTTCTAGCAGGGGAGTGTGTGTGTGTGTCCTTACCATCGGTCCTGATCTTCTTGCTGCCCGTGTCAGAGTGCGTGTTAGAGTGTGTGTAACCACTCCATCCGTCAGCGTGTCTCTGAGCCTCTCCCTCTGTAGGCTGCTCCTCCTGGATCGGACTGACGCAGCGTTTCCCCAACGACGGCCTGACGCCCACAACACACGGACCGGCCGTTAAAACATCAACCTGCCTTAGAGACTCCACCTTGTAGAACATCCTTCACTTCGTTTAATAAGAGAACAGGGACATTTTAATGGACAACACACCTTTCAACAACCCTCTTCCATTAAAAGTCCATCGAATGAAGGTGTGTGTGTGTGTGTGTGTGTGTGTGTGTGTGTGTGTGTGTGTGTGTGTGTGTGTGTGTGTGTGTGTGTGTGTGTGTGTGTGTGTGTGTGTGTGTGTGGGCGTGTACCTGTTGTGACCGTAGCTGTAGCCAGTAGGACCAGCACCAACTGTAGAGGGGGAGGTGTAGTGCGGTTTAACCCAGCCGTCCTCGTCCCAGGACGAGGTAGAATGGCCCTGGCTCTCCCTGACCTGCTGCCTGCCCTGGACATACTCTACATACGTCTGGATACGGTAGCTCTCCGCATAGCGACTGGTGTTCATCGCTGGACACAGAGGGGGAACGGGAGTCGGGGTCAGAATTAATATAAACTGTGACTCATTTACATGTTCAGTTGTTTTCTAGGGAACGGGAGTCGGGTCAGAATAAAGATGTAGAACATTTGAGGTGCTGCTGGCCCAGTACTCCCATCAGAGGAGGGAACGAGAGTCAAGGTCAGAATAAAGATGTAGAACATTTGAGGTGCTGCTGGCCCGGTACTCCCATCATGTGAGCTCCGGCCCAAGTCCAGTACTGGTCTCTGGGTCAAACGTAGCGCACTATATAGGGAACAGGGCTGGTCTCTGGGTCAAACGTAGCGCACTATATATAGGGAATAGGGCTGGTCTCTGGGTCAAACGTAGCGCACTATATAGGGAACAGGGCTGGTCTCTGGGTCAAACGTAGCGCACTATATAGGGAACATGGCCGGTCTCTTGGTCAAACGTAGCGCACTATATAGGGAACAGGGCTGGTCTCTGGGTCAAACGTAGCGCACTATATAGGGAACAGGGCCGGTCTCTGGGTCAAACGTAGTGCACTATATTGGGAACAGGGCTGGTCTCTGGGTCAAACGTAGCGCACTATATAGGGAACATGGCCGGTCTCTGGGTCAAACATAGTGCACTATATAGGGAACAGGGCTGGTCTCTGGGTCAAACGTAGCGCACTATATAGGGAACAGGGCCGGTCTCTGGGTCAAATGTAGCGCAGGGAAGAGGCTTATGGATAGGCCAGTACTCACCGATCTGAACCTGGTCAGTCTGACTCAGAGATACAAATGCTGACGTGTCATCAATCCACGACACCTGGATGTTACCTAGGAGACATGCGGGAAGACATGGGAATTAAAAAGGTTTCCTGGTGGCCTGGCCCAGGCGGTAGTGATACAGATCATCATTATGTGGTGGGTCTTACCAAAGGCACTGAACAGCTGGTAGAGGTCACTGGTCTTCCACTCCTTCGGGAAGGTGACATACAGAACATGATCCCTCTTGGGCTGGACTGCAGAGGAGAAGGGAAGGACAGAGGGGAAGGACAGAGGGGAAGGACAGAGGGGAAGGACAGAGGGGAAGGACAGAGGGGAAGGACAGAGGGGAAGGACAGAGGGGAAGGACAGAGGGGAAGGACAGAGGGGAAGGACAGAGGGGAAGGACAGGGGGAAGGACAGAGGGGAAGGACAGAGGGGAAGGACAGAGGGGAAGGACAGAGGGGAAGGACAGAGGGGAAGGACAGAGGGGAAGGACAGAGGGGAAGGACAGAGGGGAAGGACAGAGGGGAAGGACAGAGGGGAAGGACAGAGGGGAAGGGAAGGACAGAGGGGAAGGACAGAGGGGAAGGACAGAGGGGAAGGACAGAGGGGAAGGACAGAGGGGAAGGACAGAGGGAAGGACAAGGGGAAGGACAGAGGGGAAGGACAGAGGGGAAGGACAGAGGGGGGACAGAGGGGAAGGACAGAGGGGAAGGACAGAGGGGAAGGACAGGGGGGAAGGACAGAGGGGAAGGACAGAGGGGAAGGACAGAGGGGAAGGACAGAGGGGAAGGACAGAGGGGAAGGGAAGGACAGAGGGAAGGGAAGGACAGAGGAAGGGAAGGACAGAGGGTGAAAGAGGGGGATAAAGAGGGGGAAAGAGGGGAACAAGGAACGTTCTCAGTCACCACTGACCAATGGTTTATGTACATCATTGCCACGGCCCATTTCTATATGCCATTTTTAATAGATCCTCTCCATTTTCTTTTCACTGCCGACTATATGCAGACGAGGTAGTGTCTAATGCTGCTGTGCTGTAGGACATGGTGATGTACAGTATATAGTATCCCATTGAACTACTAATACTACTGTGTTGTACAGTATATAGTATCCCATTGAACTACTACTAATACTACTGTGTTGTACAGTATCCCATTTAACTACTAATACTACTGCGTTGTACAGTATATAGTATCCCATTGAACTACTACTAATACTACTGTGTTGTACAGTATATAGTATCCCATTGAACTACTACTAATACTACTGTGTTGTACAGTATATAGTATCCCATTGAACTACTACTAATACTACTGTGTTGTACAGTATATAGTATCCCATTGAACTACTACTAATACTACTGTGTTGTACAGTATATAGTATCCCATTGAACTACTACTAATACTACTGTGTTGTACAGTATCCCATTTAACTACTAATACTACTGTGTTGTACAGTATATAGTATCCCATTGAACTACTACTAATACTACTGTGTTGTACAGTATATAGTATCCCATTGAACTACTACTAATACTACTGTGTTGTACAGTATATAGTATCCCATTTAACTACTAATACTACTGTGTTGTACAGTATCCCATTTAACTACTACTAATACTACTGTGTTGTACAGTATATAGTATCCCATTGAACTACTACTAATACTACTGTTTGTACAGTATATAGTATCCCATTGAACTACTACTAATACTACTGTGTTGTACAGTATATAGTATCCTATTGAACTACTACTAATACTACTGCTTTGTACAGTATATATTATCCCATTGAACTACTACTAATACTACTGTGTTGTACAGTATATAGTATCCCATTGAACTACTACTAATACTACTGTTTTGTACAGTATATATTATCCCATTGAACTACTACTAATACTACTGTGTTGTACAGTATACAGTATCCCATTGAACTACTACTAATACTACTGTGTTGTACAGTATCCCATTTAACTACTAATACTACTACTGTTTGTACAGTATATATTATCCCATTTAACTACTACTAATACTACTGTGTTGTACAGTATATAGTATCCCATTGAACTACTACTAATACTACTGTATTGTACAGTATATAGTATCCCATTGAACTACTACTAATACTACTGTGTTGTACAGTATATAGTATCCCATTGAACTACTACTAATACTACTGTGTTGTACAGTATATACAGTATCCCATTGAACTACTACTAATACTACTGTGTTGTACAGTATATAGTATCCCATTGAACTACTACTAATACTACTGTGTTGTACAGTATATAGTATCCCATTGAACTACTACTAATACTACTGTGTTGTACAGTATACAGTATCCCATTTAACTACTACTAATACTACTGTGTTGTACAGTATATAGTATCCCATTGAACTACTACTAATACTACTGTGTTGTACAGTATATAGTATCCCATTGAACTACTACTAATACTACTGTGTTGTACAGTATATAGTATCCCATTGAACTACTACTAATACTACTGTGTTGTACAGTATATAGTATCCCATTTAACTAATACTACTGTGTTGTACAGTATCCCATTTAACTACTAATACTACTGTGTTGTACAGTATATAGTATCCCATTGAACTACTACTAATACTACTGTGTTGTACAGTATATAGTATCCCATTGAACTACTACTAATACTACTGTGTTGTACACAGTATCCCATTTAACTACTAAATACTACTGTGTTGTACAGTATATAGTGTCACATTGAACTACTACTAATACTACTGTGTTGTACAGTATATAGTATCCCATTGAACTACTACTAATACTACTGTGTTGTACAGTATATAGTGTCACATTGAACTACTACTAATACTACTGTGTTGTACAGTATATAGTATCCCATTGAACTACTACTAATATTGCTTTGTACAGTATATAGTATCCCATTTAACTACTAATACTACTGTGTTGTACAGTATATAGTATCCCATTGAACTACTACTAATACTACTGTGTTGTACAGTATATAGTATCCCATTGAATTACTACTAATACTACTGTGTTGTACAGTATATAGTATCCCATTGAACTACTACTAATACTACTGTGTTGTACAGTATATAGTATCCCATTTAACTACTAATACTACTGTGTTGTACAGTATCCCATTTAACTACTAATACTACTGTGTTGTACAGTATATAGTATCCCATTGAACTACTACTAATACTACTGTGTTGTACAGTATATAGTATCCCATTGAACTACTACTAATACTACTGTGTTGTACAGTATCCCATTTAACTACTAATACTACTGTGTTGTACAGTATATAGTATCCCATTGAACTACTACTAATACTACTGTGTTGTACAGTATATAGTATCCCATTGAACTACTACTAATACTACTGTGTTGTACAGTATATAGTATCCCATTGAACTACTACTAATACTACTGTTTGTACAGTATACAGTATCCCATTGAACTACTACTAATACTACTGTGTTGTACAGTATATAGTATCCCATTTAACTACTAATACTACTGTGTTGTACAGTATATAGTATCACATTGAACTACTACTAATACTACTGTGTTGTACAGTATACAGTATCCCATTGAACTACTACTAATACTACTGTGTTGTACAGTATATAGTATCCCATTGAACTACTAATACTACTGTGTTGTACAGTATATAGTATCCCATTGAACTACTACTAATACTACTGTATTGTACAGTATACAGTATCCCATTTAACTACTAATACTACTGTGTTGTACAGTATATAGTATCCCATTGAACTACTACTAATACTACTGTGTTGTACAGTATATAGTATCCCATTGAACTACTACTAATCTGGTCCGCTGATGTTGAGGTAGGGAATATCTATGATCCTCATCAGGAACAGTCTGGCGAAAACAGTATACGTCAACGTAGCATTATAACGCCTCATACAGCTGACAGATGTGTTATAACTACACTAAGACATGCTGAGGTAAGGGATATAATACTACTCCCTGTAGGAGAGGGAAAGAAACTGAAGGGGAGAGAACCGAGATCTTACTTGTTGACTAGGGTTGGATGAGTTTCGATTGGGATGGGATGTGAACTCTGGGGAGTAGGAAAGTACCTGAGAAGGAAAGAGAAAGTTTTGAAAAGATTGACTAATAGCCACTGTGACCATACAGTATATCACAGAAGCTACTGCTAAGTCTACTACTGCATCATAGTAGAGATTCAAAGCTGTCCATGGAACTGTTCCCAGTAGTGTTACCATGGAGATGGCCTATCTCAACTGTTCCCAGTAGTGTCACCATGGAGATGGCCTTGCATCAACTGTTCCCAGTAGTGTTACCATGGAGATGGCCTTATCAACTGTTCCCTAGTGTTACAATGGAGATGGCCTTGCCTCAACTGTTCCCAGTGTGTTACCATGGAGATGGCCTTGCCTCAACTGTTCCCAGTAGTGTTACAATGGAGATGGCCTTGCCTCAACTGTTCCCATAGTGTTACCATGGAGATGGCCTGTGGGCTCAACTGTTCCCAGTAGTGTTACCATGGAGATGGCCTTTTCTCAAAGTTCCCACGATGACCAAGTCGCTATGGATAAGCAGCTACTGCTAAGTCTACTTAAATGTAATGTAAATGTAATGTTAATGTTAAATGAGATGGCAAAGCTGTCCATGGAACTGTTCCCCCTGTAGTGTTACCATGGAGATGGCCTTTTCTCAACTGTTCACAGTAGTGTTACCATGGAGATGGCCTTGTCTCAACTGTTCCCAGTAGTGTCACCATGGAGATGGCCTTGTCTCAACTGTTCCCAGTAGTGTCACCATGGAGATGGCCTTTCTCAACTGTTCCCAGTAGTGTTACCATGGAGATGGCCTTTTCTCAACTCCCGCCTCCTCTCCTGCCTCCTTTTGAAAAAAGGTCAGAGGTAAAAATCGAGGAGAGGCAGCGATGAGGGAACGTGGATGGAAATGAGTCCTCCAGTAGCACCACATGAGGAGAGGTAGCGATGAGAGAACGTGGATGGAAATGAGTCCTCCAGTAGCACCACATGAGAGGTAGCGATGAGGGAACGTGGATGGAAATGAGTCCTCCAGTAGACTGACGTTTACAAGGGGTGGATCTCAAAAGAAAAATGTATATTTGTGATGAAAACAAATTAGGTTGAGCAAAACTTTTTATAGATAAAAACAATAAGTAGCATGTTGTTTTTAAGTGAGTACATGCTCGTCTCCTCCGACAACACCCGACTCAACAAGCTGTGGAGGCAGATCAACTCCTCCATGAAGGACTTTAGGGTAGGATACACTTCACTATCCTCAATGTAAAGGTGGCTGTCAAGGAGGGGAGGACTTCCGTTCCCTACGAACCAACTGACATCTTTGACCACAGGAGGAGAGAAACAAGGAGAGCAGACTTTTGCCCAAATGAGAAAAGGCCATTGAAGCACAAGCCAGTGGCGTCGGGTTAGAGCCACGGGGCGCAGGGTCAGAGCCACGGGGCGCAGGGTCAGAGCCACGGGGCGCAGGGTCAGAGCCACGGGGCGCAGGGTCAGAGCCACGGGGCGCAGGGTCAGAGCCACGGGGCGCAGGGTCAGAGCCACGGGGCGCAGGGCCAGAGCCACGGGGCGCAGGGTCAGAGCCACGGGGCGCAGGGTCAGAGCCACGGGGCGCAGGGTCAGAGCCACGGGGCGCAGGGTCAGAGCCACGGGGCGCAGGGTCAGAGCCACGGGGCGCAGGGTCAGAGCCACGGGGCGCAGGGTCAGAGCCACGGGGCGCAGGGTCAGAGCCACGGGGCGCAGGGTCAGAGCCACGGGGCGCAGGGTCAGAGCCACGGGGCGCAGGGTCAGAGCCACGGGGCGCAGGGTCAGAGCCACAGGGCGCAGGGTCAGAGCCACAGGGCCAACGTCTTAAGGTTAGAGCCACAGGCCAGCGTCGTTGGGTTAGAGCCACAGGCCAGCAGTACACAGTGTAGAAGGCAGTACACAGTGTAAAGGCAGTACCTATAGCAGTACACAGTGTAAAAGGCAGTACAGTGTAAAAGGCAGTACCCATAGCAGTACACAGTGTAAAAGGCAGTACCCATAGCAGTACACAGTGTAGAAGGCAGTTCCCATAGCAGTACACAGTGTAGAAGGCAGTTCCTATGGCAGTACACAGTGTAGAAGGCAGTACCTATGGCAGTACACAGTGTAGAAGGCAGTACCTATGGCAGTACAGTGTAGAAGGCAGTACCTATGGCAGTACACAGTGTAAAAGGCAGTACCCATAGCAGTACACAGTGTAGAAGGCAGTACCCATAGCAGTACACAGTGTAGAAGGCAGAACCCATAGCAGTACACAGTGTAAAAGGCAGTACCTAGGTAGTTGGCCATGGAGATGAAGCAGAGACCAGTGATGAAGGCATCGTAGCCCGCCTCGTGGAGCTGTTCCTGGGCTGTATCGTAGCTGGGGAACCCCTCCGCCGTCACTGAGCCACAGAGGAAAGAAGCAGGGATAAATCAGACACTACATTAGCCATGGATGAGACCTGTCCTACTGTAATCAGACACTACATTAGCCATGGATGAGACCTGTCCTACTGTAATCAGACACTACATTAGCCATGGATGAGACCTGTCCTATTCTACTGACGTGCGTAGGTATATAACGGAAGTACATGATGTAATGACGCCACGAAGAATACAGCAGAACAGTAAGTGCACACTTCCAACAACACAACAAGTTCAAGTCGAGGAAGTACATTTCAAAGAGTAAGTACATTTCAAAGAGTAAGTACATTTCAAAGAGTAAGTACATTTCAAAGAGTAAGTACATTTCAAAGAGTAAGTACATTTCAAAGAGTACATTTCATCGAGACGACGCAAAGGCGCAATCCATTAAAGCCAAGATAATGGGATTCAAGATGCTACTTGCTACGGGCTTCACTGCTATTAGCTTCACGACCGACATTTGGACCAGCGATGTCATCCCCATGAGCATGCCGAGTCTGACAGCACAGCGGGTGGACGAGAGTCTGACAGCACAGCGGGTGGACGAGAGTCTGACAGCACAGCGGGTGGACGAGAGTCTGACAGCACAGCGGGTGGACGAGAGTCTGACAGCACAGCGGGTGGACGAGAGTCTGACAGCACAGCGGGTGGACGAGAGTCTGACAGCACAGCGGGTCGACGAGAGTCTGACAGCACAGCGGGTCGGACGAGAGTCTGACAGCACAGCGGGTCGACGAGAGTCTGACAGCACAGCGGGTCGACGAGAGTCTGACAGCACAGCGGGTCGACGAGAGTCTGACAGCACAGCGGGTCGACGAGAGTCTGACAGCACAGCGGGTCGACGAGAGTCTGACAGCACAGCGGGTCGACGAGAGTCTGACAGCTGAGGACCGACGAGAGTCTGCTCAAGAATGTCTGACTGGAGTCTGACAGCACAGCGGGTCGACGAGTCTGACAGCACAGCGGGCCGATTCTGACAGCACAGCGGGTCGACGAGAGTCTGACAGCACAGCGGGTCGACGAGAGTCTGACAGCACAGCGGGTCGACGAGAGTCTGACAGCACAGCGGGTCGACGAGTCTGACAGCACAGCGGGTCGACGAGAGTCTGACAGCACAGCGGGTCACCTGACAGCACAGCGGGTCGACGAGAGTCTGACAGCCTCTGGTCGACGAGATCTGACAGCACAGCGGGTCGACGAGAGTCTGACAGCACAAACTGGTCGACGAGAGTCACAGACAGCGTGGGTCGACGAGTCTGACAGCACAGCGGGTCGAAAGTCTGACAGCACAGCGGAGGCTGAGTCTGACAAGCGATTCGGTCGGCAGTCTGACAGCACAGCTGGGTCGACGAGAGTCTGACAGCACAGCGGGTCGACGAGAGTCTGACAGCACAGCGGGTCGACGAGAGTCTGACAGGCAGCGGGTCTCTCTGAGCCTGACAGCTGCGGGTGCCACCATCTGACAGCTAGCGGGCCGACGAGAGTCTGACAGGCATTCGACGAGAGTCTGACAGCACAGCTTTACGAGAGTCTGACAGCACAGCGGGTCGACGAGGTCTGACAGCACAGCAGTCGACTTCTGACAGCACATTCTCTGAGCCTGACAGCACAGCTTTACTGAGTCTGACAGCACAGCTCGACGCTGACAGCAAGACCCGCGACTTCTGACAGCACAGCGCACGAGTCTGACAGCACAGCGGGTACTGTGTCTGACAGCACAAGCTCGATGCTAGAGTCTGACAGCACAGCGGGTCGACGAGAGTCTGACAACAGGCATTCTCTCTGAGCACTCTTCGACTGTGTCTGACAGCACAGCTCCATGCTAGGTACAGCAGACAGGGGTCGACGAGAGTCTGACAGCACAGCGGGTCGACGAAGTCTGACAGCACAGCGGGTCGACGAGTCTGACAAACAGCGGGTCGACGAGTCTGACAGCACAGCGGGCTCTGACAGCACAGCGGGTCGACGAGAGTCTGACAGCACAGCGGGTCGACGAGAGTCTGACAGCACAGCGGGTACGAGAGTCTGACAGCACAGCGGGTCGACGAGAGTCTGACAGCACAGCGGGTCGACGAGTCTGACAGCACAGCTCCGTGAGTCTGACAGCACAGCGGGTCGACGATAATGTCTGACAGCACAGTCGACAATGTCTGAAACATTAACTCTGACAGCACAGCTGGTCGACGGTCTGACAGCACAGCTGGTTGTTACATCTGACAGCACAGCGGTGGACATCTGACAGCATGCGGGTGTCGAGTCTGACAACACAGGTGGGTTTGAATTAATCTGACAGCACAGCGGGTCGACGAGTCTGACAGCACAGCGGGTCGAAGAGTCTGACAGCACAGCGGGTTTACGAGAGTCTGACAGCACAGCGGGTCGACGAGAGTCTGACAGCACAGCGGGTCGACGAGAGTCTGACAGCACAGCGGGTCGACGAGGATTTCCTACTGAGGACCGACATATTGCTCAAGAATGTGCTGGTTCTCATACCGCTGCTGCCATTTCAATGTCATTTGAGAAGATGTTTGAAACAGGAACACCCTCCTAGCGCCATTCAAACAACTGACTGGAGAAATAAGCTCATCACCTGCGTCTGCAGCAGACGTGATACCCTCTGTCATGGCATTGAAGCGCCTGCTCAGCAAAACTGCCGACACAGACCGTGGGGTTAACTTGGAAAAGTACTCTAGTAGAGGCTGTGAACAAGCGATTCGGTGGCATTCTCTGAGCCTCTTTACTGTGCCGCCACCACCATGCTCGATGCTAGGTACAAGACCCGCTGCTTCTTTAACAGGCATTCTCTCTGAGCCTCTTTACTGTGCCGCCACAGTGCTCGATGCTAGGTACAAGACCAGCTACTTTAACAGGCATTCTCTGAGCCTCTTTACTGTGTTGCCACCAAGCTCGATGCTAGGTACAAGACCAGCTACTTTAACAGGCATTCTCTGAGCCTCTTTAATGTGTTGCCACCAAGCTCGATGCTAGGTACAAGACCAGCTACTTTAACAGGCATTCTCTGAGCCTCTTTACTGTGTTGCCACCAAGCTCGATGCTAGGTACAAGACCAGCTACTTTATCAGGCATTCTCTGAAACCTCTTTACTGTGTTGCCACCCTCCCTAGGTACAAGACCAGCTACTTTAACAGGCATTCTCTGAGCCTCTTTACTGTGCCGCCACAGTGCTCGATGCTAGGTACAAGACCCACTACTTCTTTAACAGGCATTCTCTCTGAGCCTCTTTACTGTGTTGCCACCATGCTCCATGCTTCGATGCAGACAGGAAACAGGGTTTACGTGAAATGTTACAATACACAGCTGGATAACATGGAAAGCTCATGATTTATTTTCGACTTGTGGTAACGCTCCGTGGTTCGACATCGATAATGTTTAGCAGTCCAACAATGTCGGAAACATTAACTTACATGACCGACTGCATGGTCAAGCAACTGTTTGTTACATACAACATTATTTGTGGACATCAGACAGATGTTGCTGTCCGGTTTTGTGATGAAACAAAAAGGTGTGTTTGAATTAATTCTGCCACCGTCTTGTCTCTGCCTATATTTTGTAACAGTATAACTTTAGACCGTCCAGTTACAGCCAGTAAGCAGTTTAGACTATACATTGGCGGGCAATTGCAAATAAATTAGTAAAACCAAAAATGTACCTTGACTTGGAAGAGTTCCAGTGTTGTGTTGGAACACAGCCAGCTAGCTAACATAGCATCCCTCTATTTGAGCAGTGTGTTTCAGTAGGCTAAAACTAGGTAACTGCATTTTAGCTACGTGAGTAAAACTGAAAATAGTTCATCTCTAGCTTCTTTATTTTGGAAGGAAATGACTGTTCAAAAATGTTCAACTATTACATTTCTCACTTTGAGTCAACGATTCACCACAGTGCATGCTAGCTAGCTGTAGCTTCTACTTTCAGTACTAGATTGGGACATTCTCTGATCCTTTGATTGGATGGACAACATGTCAGCTCACTTCATGCAAGATATGGCAGGGGTGAGAACCATAAGCCAAAAACCATTAAGCAAACCGTGCACCCCCCTCCCAAACCGTGAATCCCCAAACCGTGCACCCCCTCCCCAAACCGTACCCCCCATCCCCAAACCGTGCACCCCCTCCCCAAACCGTGAACCCCACTCCCCAAACCGTCACCCCTCCCCAAACCGTGCCCCCCCCCCTGCATCCCCCCCCCCCCAAACCGTGCCCCCCCCATCCCACCCCAAACCGTGCACCCATCGGGGTCCCGACTTGAGTTTGAATACCACTTGGTTATAGTTTCATTCTTTTCTGGCTCAGACTATGATTTTGTCCTGCTACTGCAGTCAAAATCTAAATGACTATAAAAACAGATTGTCCACACACTGCTACTGCTTACAACCCCAAAATCTAAATGACTATAAAAACAGATTGTCCACACACTGCTACTGCTCCCACAAAATCTAATGACTATAAAAACAGATTGTCACTGCTAGTCACCCAAAATCTAAATGACTATAAAAACAGATTGTCCACAAACAGTCACTTCAACCCCAAAATCTAATGACTACAAAAACTTAGATTTTTGTTAGTATACAGTCCCATACAATAATCTATACTGCAGTTGCCCTGGGGGTCACTTCCCGACTATGAATACCACTGCAGTCACTTCCCAGACTATGAATACCACTGCAGTCACTTCCCAGACTATGAATACCACTGCAGTCACTTCCCAGACTATGAATACCACTGCAGTCACTTCCCAGACTATGAATACCACTGCAGTCACTTCCCAGACTATGAATACCACTGCAGTCACTTCCCAGACTATGAATACCACTGCAGTCACTTCCCAGACTATGAATACCACTGCAGTCACTTCCCAGACTATGAATACCACTGCAGTCACTTCCCAGACTATGAATACCACTGCAGTCACTTCCCAGACTATGAATACCACTGCAGTCACTTCCCAGACTATGAATACCACTGCAGTCACTTCCCAGACTATGAATACCACTGCAGTCACTTCCCAGACTATGAATACCACTGCAGTCACTTCCCAGACTATGAATACCACTGCAGTCACTTCCCAGACTATGAATACCACTGCAGTCACTTCCCAGACTATGAATACCACTGCAGTCACTTCCCAGACTATGAATACCACTGCAGTCACTTCCCAGACTATGAATACCACTGCAGTCACTTCCCAGACTATGAATACCACTGCAGTCACTTCCCAGACTATGAATACCACTGCAGTCACTTCCCAGACTATGAATACCACTGCAGTCACTTCCCAGACTATGAATACCACTGCAGTCACTTCCCAGACTATGAATACCACTGCAGTCACTTCCCAGACTATGAATACCACTGCAGTCACTTCCCAGACTATGAATACCACTGCAGTCACTTCCCAGACTATGAATACCACTGCAGTCACTTCCCAGACTGAATACCACTGCAGTCACTTCCCAGACTGAATACCACTGCAGTCACTTCCCAGACTGAATACCACTGCAGTCACTTCCCAGACTGAATACCACTGCAGTCACTTCCCAGACTGAATACCACTGCAGTCACTTCCCAGACTGAATACCACTGGTCACTTCCCAGACTATGAATACCACTGCAGTTGCCCTGGGGTCACTTCCCTGACTATGAATACCACTGCAGTTGCCCTGGGGGTCACTTCCCAGACTTTGAATACCACTGCAGTTGCTCTGGGGTCACTTCCCTGACTATGAATACCACTGCAGTTGCCCTGGGGGTCACTTCCCAGACTTTGAATACCACTGCAGTTGCCCTGGGGGTCACTTCCCAGACTTTGAATACCAGTGCATCACAGTATCTACACAGGTCCTACAGATCAAAATGGTTCAACCTCGGTTAAAATACCAAGTATAATTTCCTCTGTCCGGAGTACACCCGAAGAACTCCTCTAGCATTTTAACAGTAAGCCTATGGTATTAGGAGTCTTCTCAAGCACCCCATGTGGATAGGTCTAGTACCGCCAGGGGCTCCTAGTACCCCTGGTTGAGAACCATTGCTGTAGAATCTTGACCTGGACTATAGACAGTATAAAGTTGAGTAAGTTAGAATTTTGTACTCAAAATGTACCACCATTTCTATTATGTTCAAAGCTATATGATTTAGTTCATGTGATGAAGTTATTTTGTTAGATTAGCTTCTGAAATAACTTCCTGTTCCTTAAACGTGGCGTAGTCGTCGTCACCCCCCCCCCCCTTAAAAGATTTAGATGCACTATTGTAAGTGGCTGTTCCACTGGATGTCATAAGGTGAATGCACCAATTTGTTAGTCGCTCTGGATAAGAGCGTCTGCTAAATGACTTAAATGTAAATGTAAATGTTCTCTTACCAACTTTAGGAGATTTGAAGGGGCTCTCTTTCAGCTGTTTCTGCAGCTCTGCAAGAGACGTGATGTTGATCAACTCCTAGAAGGGTTCAAATAACAAAGGCACAATGAATATTCTTCAGACTTCCACAGGGGGTTTCATGACATCCTTTTTTTGTTGTTGAATTTTACCCCCTTCTTCCTCCCCAATTCCGTGGTATCCAATTGTTAGTAGCTACTATCTTGTCTCATCACTACAACTCCCGTACGGGCTCGGGAGAGACGGAGGTTGAGAGTTATGCGTCCTCCGATACACAACCCAACCAAGCCGCACTGCTTCTTATCACATCCAACCCGGAAGCCAGTCCCACCAATGTGTCGGAGGAAACACCGTGCACCTGGCGACCTTGGTTAGCGTGCACTGTTCCCAGCCCGCCACAGGAGTCGCTGGTGCGAGATGAGACAAGGATATCCCTACCGGCCAAACCCTCCCAAACCCGGACGACGCTATGCCAATTGTGCGTCGCCCCAAGGACCTCCCGGTCGCTACAGAGCCTGGGCGCGAACCCAGAGTCTCTGGTGGCCCTGAACCACTGCACCACCCGGGAGGCTATGACATCCTTTAACCAGACATCTAAATACTGGAAATAGTATTACCTTGAAAGGTTGCGTAGTGGCCATGAGCTTGGTGTCCAACAGCCTGAGGAAACAATAGAGAAGATACTTGGTCCGTTGGTTATAGAGGAAAATCTGTCTTTAACAACATCACCAGATATACACACGCATTGAGGGGGAGGGGTGCCGCGTTGAGGGGGAGGGGCGCCGCGTTGAGGGGAAGGGGCGCCGCGTTGAGGGGGAGGGGCGCCGCGTTGAGGGGGAGGGGCACAGAGTCAGATGCAGAGCAGAGCTCCTGGGTGAAAAACGTGGTGGGTTAAGTGCTTTGCACAACGGCAGGAGATGGGATCAGAGGGATCAGAGCAGCAGCCTTCCAGCTGCCAGGTCATTCCCATGTGTGTCGCCGGCTCTTCCAGCTGCTGGTCCCCCTCTCCAACCTCTGGGCTACTGGAGAGGTTTCTAGATGAACAGCGCACCAGATAAATAGACCGACTCCCAGAGAGGTTAGGTCAAAGTAGTGGTAAGCCTTGTCGGAGCCAGAACGGCCCATAGAGAAGTAGTAGCAGTATGGCTTTACCCAGGGAAGACCCCACAAACCCTGACACAGCAGAATGTATTTACCCAGGGAAGACCCCACAAACCCTGACACAGCAGAATGTATTTACCCAGGGAAGACCCAGCAGAATGTATTTACAAACCCTGACGCAGCAGAATGTATTTACCCAGGGAAGACCCCACAAACCCTGACACAGCAGAATGTATTTACCCAGGGAAGACCCCACAAACCCTGACGCAGCAGAATGTATTTACCCGGGGAAGACCCACCGAAACCCTGACACAGCAGAATGTATTTACCTGGGGAAGACCCACACCCTGACACAGCAGATGTATTTAAAGTCATTCAGGTCACTGCAGTGGGGGAAGACCCACCAAGGTTCTATTTACCACTGTGTTTCCCTGAAAGAAAAACCCTGACTGTCAAATAGAAAAGAAACCCCAAAACCTTCTAAACCACTGTGTTTTTACCCAGGAAGACCTCATTCCAGCAGTAGAATATAACTGGCTATTCTTTAAAAGTGCTTTCCTCACCATCTTAAATAACCATGCCCTGTTAAAAAGAAAAGACTGTCAAATAGAAAAGAAACACCCC
This sequence comes from Oncorhynchus gorbuscha, assembly GCF_021184085.1. Taxonomy (NCBI): domain Eukaryota; kingdom Metazoa; phylum Chordata; class Actinopteri; order Salmoniformes; family Salmonidae; genus Oncorhynchus; species Oncorhynchus gorbuscha. The sequence goes on from NW_025746957.1 coordinate 66,657, forward strand.
AGACCACTGACTGCCCTCATTCACCCCAGAGAATATACTGCCCTTTAAAAGGTTTCACCCCAGACCTGACCATGCCCCCAGTTAAAAACATGTTCACCCCAGACCTGACTGCCCTCGGTTCACCCCAGACCTGACTGCCCTCGGTTCACCCCAGACCTGACTGCCCTCGGTTCACCCCAGACCTGACTGCCCTCGGTTCACCCCAGACCTGACTGCCCTCGGTTCACCCCAGACCTGACTGCCCTCGGTTCACCCCAGACCTGACTGCCCTCGGTTCACCCCAGACCTGACTGCCCTCGGTTCACCCCAGACCTGACTGCCCTCGGTTCACCCCAGACCTGACTGCCCTCGGTTCACCCCAGACCTGACTGCCCTCGGTTCACCCCAGACCTGACTGCCCTCGGTTCACCCCAGACCTGACTGCCCTCGGTTCACCCCAGACCTGACTGCCCTCGGTTCACCCCAGACCTGACTGCCCTCGGTTCACCCCAGACCTGACTGCCCTCGGTTCACCCCAGACCTGACTGCCCTCGGTTCACCCCAGACCTGACTGCCCTCGGTTCACCCCAGACCTGACTGCCCTTGACCAGCACAAAAACATCCTGTGGCGTTCTGCATTAGCATCGAATAGACCCTGCGATATGCAACTTCTCAGGGAAGTTAGGAACCAATATACACAGGCAGTTAGGAAACAGGCAGTTAGGCTTTTTCAAACAGAAATGTGCATCCTGCAGCACAAACTCCAAAAAGTTCTGGGACACTAAAGTCCATGGAGAATAAGAGCACCTCCTCCCAGCTGCCCACTGCACTGAGGCTAGGAAACATTGTCACCACCGATAAATCTGCGATAATTGAGAATTTCAATAAGCATTTTTCTACAGCTGGCCATGCTTTCCACCTGGCCACTCCTACCCTGGTCAACAGCCCTCCACCCCCCACAGCAATTTTCCCAAGTCTCCTCCATTTCTCCTTCACCCAAATCCCCTAGAAAATCAGCCTAGACAATCTGGACAAAAATCAGCAGGACTAAACAATCTGGAACCTCTTTCTAAAATTACAGCCCAAATTGTTGCAACCCCTATTACTAGCCTGTTCAAACATCTTTCGTATTGTTTGAGATCCCCAAAGATTGAAAAGCTGCCACGGTAATCCCCCTCTTCAAAGGGGGAGACACTCTAGACCCAAACTGCTACAGACCTATAGCTATCCTACCCTGCCTTTCTAAGGTCATCGGAAGCCAAGTTAACAAACAGCTCACCGACCATTTTGAATCCCACCATACCTTCTCTGCTACGCATTCTGGTTTCAGAGCTGGTCATGGGTGCACCTCAGCCACACTCAAGGTCCTAAACGATATCATAACCTCCATCGATAAGAGACATACTGTGCAGCTGTATTCATCGACCTGGCCAAGGCTTTCGACTCTGTCAATCACAACATTCTTATTGGCAGACTCGACAGCCTTGGTTTCTCTAATGATTGCCTCGTCTGGTTCACCAACTACTTCTCAGAAAGAGTTCAGTGTGTCAAATCGGAGGGCCTGTTGTCCGGACCTCTGACTGTCTCTATGGGTGTGCCACAGGGTTCAATTCTCGGGCCGACTCTCTTCTCTGTATACATCAATGATGTTTCTCTTGCTGCTGGTGATTCTCTGATCCACCTCTACGCAGACGACACCATTCTGTATACTTCTGTCCCTTCTTTGGACACTTGTTACAAAACCTCCAGACAAGCTTCAATGCCATACAACTCTGCTTCCGTGGCCTCCAACTGCTTTTAAATGAAAGTAAAACTAAATGCATGCTCTTCAACCGATCGCTACCAGCATCTGCCCCACCCATCCAGCATCACTACTCTGGACTGCTCTAACATCTACAAATATCTAGGTGTCTGGTTAAACCGTTAACTCTCCTTCTAGACTCACAAAATGAAATCTAGAATCTGCTTCCTATTACGCAACAAAGCATCCTTCACTCACGCTGCCAAACATACCCTCGTAAAACTGACTATCCTACCAATCCTAGACTTTGGTGATGTCACTGACAGAATAGCCTCCAAAACGCTACTCAACAAATTGGATGCAGTCCATCACAGTGCCATCCGTTTTGTGCCCCACAGTATCTCTACTTGCACATTCATCTTCTGCACATCTATTCACTCCAGTGTTTTAATTGCTAAATATAAATTATTTCACCACTATGGCTTATTTATTGCCTTAACTCCATTATCTTACCTCATTTGCATATACTGTATATAGACTTTTCTATTGTTTCATTGACTGTATGTTTGTTTATCCCATGTGTAACTGTTGTGTCACACTGCTTTGCTTCATGTTGGCCAGGTCAGTTGTAAATGAGAACTTGTTCTCAACTGGCCTACCTGGTTAAATAAAGGTGACATTTTTAAAAAATATATAAAAATAAACCACTGTGTTCATATATAATGGTGCGTGTTTTGTACCTCTGGCAGTAGGCAGTAGAACTGATGGATGGTGTGCATGACGTCCAGCAGCATGTTGTGGCCAACCACCAACTTTCCCTGGGTTGGAGAGAGGGGGAAAAGAGATGAGTCCCATCCTAAAGGCATAGCGCCCAAAGAGAGATAAAGGAGAACTCACTCAACTACAATATTCCTTATAGTTTCAGTGGTGGATTGCAAAGGCAGTTGGCATATACTGGTACATCGTAACATAACAAAAGATACAGATTAAAACTAAAAAATTTGATACCGGGTTGTCAGGGTAACTCACAGATTTGGAGATGGCGTGTATGACCCTGGAGAATCCCACAGCGTCATTCAGCTCCTCCTGGAAGGTTTGACGAGAGTCATGTTCAGTAGGAAACGTAGCAAAACATTGCAAAGAAACTACAAAGGAAAGTCTCTTATTGGACAAGTAATCTCCCAGATTCAAAACATTGCAAAGAAACTACAAAGGCAAAGAAATTGTCTCTTACTGGACAAGTAATCTCCCAGATTCAAAACATTGCAAAGAAATTACAAAGGAATGTCTCTTATTGGACAAGTAATCTCCCAGATTCAAAACATTGCCTCCTGATCGTGTTTCTTCAGGGGGGGGTGAAGGTTTGGAACATTTCAAGAAGAAATGTACAGTCAGCTTTTTAGATACAGTAGAAGAAAATTCAACTGGTCGTGTCATTCTGGAGTTACTGTGTTTAGACCGCTATCTACTATCCATCTAGAACACCACAGGGAGGAATGTTCTGGAGTTACTGTGTTTAGACCGCTATCTACTATCCATCTAGAACACCACAGGGAGGAATGTTCTGGAGTTACTGTGTTTAGACCGCTATCTACTATCCATCTAGAACACCACAGGGAGGAATGTTCTGGAGTTAGTGTTTAGACCGCTATCTACTATCCATCTAGAACACCACAGGGAGGAATGTTCTGGAGTTACTGTGTTTAGACCGCTATCTACTATCCATCTAGAACACCACAGGGAGAAATGTTCTGGAATGTTGGGTTTGCTTCTTTTTTGTTGTTGAAAAAACGGTAGAAGGAACGTCACCTGTTCTCTCTCCTGTTTCTGCCGCCTCCTCTTCCTCTCCTCGTCGTCCACCTTGCTGATCTGGATGTATCGCTCTTTCTGAAACCCCATTATATCATCACATAATACACCAGTCTATTAATGTACATCAACACACCTACTGACTGGAGACGATCCCACAGCATCACTCACACCTACTGACTGGAGACGATCCCACAGCATCACTCACACCTACTGACTGGAGACGATCCCACAGCATCACTCACACCTACTGACTGGAGACGATCCCAGAGCATCACTCACACCTACTGACTGGAGACGATCCCAGAGCATCACTCACACCTACTGACTGGAGACAATCTCACAGCATCACTCACACCTACTGACTGGAGACGATCCCAGAGCATCACTCACACCTACTGACTGGAGACAATCTCACAGCATCACTCACACCTACTGACTGGAGACAATCTCACAGCATCACTCACACCTACTGACTGGAGACAATCTCACAGCATCACTCACACCTACTGACTGGAGACAATCTCACAGCATCACTCACACCTACTGACTGGAGACAATCTCACAGCATCACTCACACCTACTGACTGGAGACAATCTCACAGCATCACTCACACCTACTGACTGGAGACAATCTCACAGCATCACTCACACCTACTGACTGGAGACAATCCCACAGCATCACTCACACCTACTGACTGGAGACGATCCCACAGCATCACTCACACCTACTGACCGGAGACGATCCCACAGCATCACTCACACCTACTGACCGGAGACGATCCCACAGCATCACTCACACCTACTGACCGGAAACGATACCACAGCATCACTCACACCTACTGACTGGAAACGATCCCACAGCATCACTCACATTACAGGAGAGTATTTCTGTACTCTAAACATCGTGTTATTCCTTCTAGTTCTGGATGAGACTAGAACGCCGGCAGGGGGGGGGTGTCAGACTAGAACGCCGGCAGGGGGTGTCAGACTAGAACGCCGGCAGGGAGGGGGTCAGACTAGAACGCCGGCAGGGAGGGGGTCAGAGTAGAACACCGGCAGGGAGGGGGTCAGACTAGAACACCTGCAGGGAGGGGGTCAGACTAGAACACCGGCAGGGGGGGGTCAGACTAGAACACCTGCAGGGAGGGGGTCAGACTAGAACACCTGCAGGGAGGGGGTCAGACTAGAACACCTGCAGGGAGGGGGTCAGACTAGAACACCTGCAGGGAGGGGGTCAGACTAGAACACCTGCAGGGAGGGGGTCAGACTAGAACACCTGCAGGGAGGGGTCAGACTAGAACACCGGCAGGGAGGGGGTCAGACTAGAACACCGGCAGGGAGGGGGTCAGACTAGAACACCGGCAGGGAGGGGGTCAGACTAGAACACCGGCAGGGAGGGGGTCAGACTAGAACACCGGCAGGGAGGGGGTCAGACTAGAACACCTGCAGGGAGGGGGTCAGACTAGAACACCGGCAGGGAGGGGGTCAGACTAGAACACCGGCAGGGAGGGGGTCAGACTAGAACACCTGCAGGGAGGGGGTCAGAGTAGAACACCGGCAGGATAGTATTTCATTGTGTTGTTCCTTCTAGATCTGGAGGTGCTGCTCTTTCTGGAACACCATTTATAATATAAAACATACATGTGTTTATAATGTCAACAAACATACATGTGTTTATAATGTATACAAACATACATGTGTTTATAATGTCAACAAACATACATGTGTTTATAATGCATACAAACATACACATCACACTGACTGGAGACATGTTACTCTAAACAGTTATACTGCAGAGAAAATAAAATAATTTCATTAAACCTGATTACTAACATAGAAGATGCCTGAGTAACTCCAGATTACTAACATAGAAGATCCCTGAGTAAATCCAGATTACTAACGTAGAAAATCCCTGAGTAACTCCAGATTACTAACGTAGAAGATCCCTGAGTAACTCCAGATTACTAACGTAGAAGATCCCTGAGTAACTCCAGATTACTAACGTAGAAGATCCCTGAGTAAATCCAGATTACTAACGTAGAAAATCCCTGAGTAAATCCAAATTACTAACGTAGAAGATCCTTAATAAGTAACTCTGCCATAGGTATAAAGACAGTTAAAATGGAGCCCTAAACTAAAGTTGAAACTGGTATCACTCATTACATCCTCTAGCTTAATGGTTTTATTTAACTAGGCAAGTCAGTTAAGAACTAATTCTTATTTCACAATGACGACCTACCCCTCCCCTAACCCGGTTGATGCTTGGCCAATTGTGCGCTACCCTACAGGACTCTTGATCACGGCCTGTTGTGATATAGCCCAGGATCGAACATGGGTCTGTAGTGACGTCTCTAGCACTTCAATGTAGTGCTTTAAATCGCTGCGCCATTCAGGAGCCTTATTCCTAGTATAAAGGTCTTAATGATTAGCTGAATCAGGTGTGCTAGCGGTTTAAGGCACTGCATCGAAAGTGCTAGAGGTGTCACTACAGACCCTGGTTCGATCCCGGGCTGTATCACAACCGGCCGTGATCAGGAGACCCGTAGGGCTCTGGAATAGATCAAATACATGGACTGGCTGGGGTTCCCCCCCGAGGAGAGGTTTGAGAACCTCATCTAGCTGGCAGACTGACCTTCTCTGTCTCCAAGGTCTCCACATGAAGGCCCTTTGGGAACCTATAGGAGATTAGATCAACATTATCCTTCTATAAAGATATGTCATCTCTGTACAATATACACACTCAGAACTAGAAATATGTAAACATTTTATTATAAACATTGACTTTCACTAAGCAGCATTCAAACTACAGTTATAAACCCTAATTCATCAGTTTTAGAAATAGCAGAATGGTAACAATTAAAAAAGTAGATTTCATTCATCTCCCTGTGTTCACGGGACAGAACACTGAATCATATCTGCAGAGTTCTAGAACATGGCTGCTCTTGAAGGACAGAACACTGAATCATATCTGCAGAGTTCTAGAACATTGCTGCTCTTGAAGGACAGAACACTGAATCATATCTGCAGAGTTCTAGAACATTGCTGCTCTTGAAGGACAGAACACTGAATCATATCTGCAGAGTTCTAGAACATTGCTGCTCTCGAAGGACAGAACACTGAATCATATCTGCAGAGTTCTAGAACATTGCTGCTTTCGAAGGACAGAACACTGAATCATATCTGCAGAGTTCTAGAACATTGCTGCTCTTGAAGGACAGAACACTGAATCATATCTGCAGAGTTCTAGAACATTGCTGCTCTTGAAGGACAGAACACTGAATCATATCTGCAGAGTTCTAGAACATTGCTGCTCTTGAAGGACAGAACACTGAATCATATCTGCAGAGTTCTTGAACATTGCTGCTCTTGAAGGACAGAACGTACTTACTTGGAGTTGAGAGTCTGGTAGATCAGCTTCCTCTGAAAGCTGGAGTGGAGCAGAGAACAGAACAGGGGATATGGAGGTTTTTAATAAACAAAACACTGGTAAATATTGCTGGGGGGGGATCAGGAGAGCCATGTTAACATGGTAAAGTCCTTTCAGACTGAAATTAAAGTGTTGTATAAACACACACAAACAAACACACACAGGTGTTTCTTTACCCAGTGCAGGGCTCCAGGTCCACAGTCTTCTCTGAGGTAGTGAACAGAGATTCCACCTTCTCTCTGCAAGGGACAAGAGGCAGGAGGAAGACTAAACAAAACTACGACAGGGATGCATTCTGGGCTGGAGCTGAATGGTCGTGTCTGGACTGTTACCATGGATTTCTGCTCCGCTAGACATAAATCAGTACCATGTGACTTCACCGTGGACCGTAGGACGGGTTCCGCTAGACATAAATCAGTACCATGAGACTTCACCGTGGACCGTAGGACGGGTTCCGCTAGACATAAATCAGTACCATGTGACTTCACCGTGGACCGTAGGACGGGTTCCGCGCTGAGGCTGTAACACCCGTTTGGAGGAGTTTAAACCATGCCTTATATGAAGGAGCAACTGGTGTCAGAGGGTGGCTAGGGAGGGAAAGGGGCGGTAGGTAGGAGTCAGATGGTGGCTAGGGAGGGAAAGGGGCGGTAGGAGTCAGAGGGTGGCTAGGGAGGGAAAGGGGTGGCTGGAGGATCTGTTGCCAGAGGGTGGCTAGGGAGGGAAAGGGGCGGTAGGAGGAACTAGTGCTAGAGGGTGGCTAGGGAGGGAAAGGGGCGGTAGGAGGAACTAGTGCTAGAGGGTGGCTAGGGAGGGAAAGGGGCAGTAGGAGGAACTAGTGCTAGAGGGTGGCTAGGGAGGGAAAGGGGCGGTAGGAGGAACTAGTGCTAGAGGGTGGCTAGGGAGGGAAAGGGGCAGTAGGAGGAACTAGTGCTAGAGGGTGGCTAGGGAGGGAAAGGGGCAGTAGGAGGAACTAGTGTCAGGGTGGCTAGGGAGGGAAAGGGGCGGTAGGAGGAACTAGTGTCAGGGTGGCTAGGGAGGGAAAGGGGCAGTAGGAGGAACTAGTGCTAGAGGGTGGCTAGGGAGGGAAAGGGGCAGTAGGAGGAACTAGTGCTAGAGGGTGGCTAGGGAGGGAAAGGGGCGGTAGGAGGAACTAGTGCTAGAGGGTGGCTAGGGAGGGAAAGGGGCGGTAGGAGGAACTAGTGTCAGGGTGGCTAGGGAGGGAAAGGGGCGGTAGGAGGAACTAGTGTCAGGGTGGCTAGGGAGGGAAAGGGGCAGTAGGAGGAACTAGTGCTAGAGGGTGGCTAGGGAGGGAAAGGGGCAGTAGGAGGAACTAGTGTCAGGGTGGCTAGGGAGGGAAAGGGGCGGTAGGAGGAACTAGTGTCAGGGTGGATAGGGAGGGAAAGGGGCGGTAGGAGGAACTAGTGTCAGGGTGGCTAGGGAGGGAAAGGGGCGGTAGGAGGAACTAGTGCTAGAGGGTGGCTAGGGAGGGAAAGGGGCGGTAGGAGGAACTAGTGCTAGAGGGTGGCTAGGGAGGGAAAGGGGCGGTAGGAGGAACTAGTGTCAGGGTGGATAGGGAGGGAAAGGGGGCTATTGGCGGCAGGAGCAACTGGTGTCAGAAGGAGGGAAAGCGGCCGATTTGGGACCAGGCTGTCATCTCTCACCACATGCAACTACAGTCTAAAGTTGTAACTAGAAATGGGAGTCAGGTTTAAACGTACACCACCCGTCCGATGTACTCCCTGTGCTCCTCGGGGACACTGCCGGGGCCTTTGTTTGGGTTGGGGGAGATGTAGGAGGGGTTTCCTGATCCGTTACTCTGACTCCGCCTCTCCTCATACTGCTCCCGCAGCTGCACTTCCTCTTCCTGGTTCAGGTACGGGATCCCTACAGCAACCAGAAAGGGAGGCGGGGTTAGATGGCGGAGTGTTGGTTGGCTGAAATCAATCACTTAGTCATCTTTATTGACAGAGTTGGAATATCTAGAGCATCCAGAACAGAGGGGTTAGCTAGAGTAGCTTCAATCCATCGAATCGATTTATTGTCCTAGTTGGGATTTCTACGGCAACCAGACAGAACGCTACCTACCGTTACGGAACACTTTGTTGAAGTCAAAACCCTGACTGGCCAGGAAGTCTATGCTGGAACTCTGAAATAACAAAACACAGACATATTTACCAAAGCACCACCAGGGGCAACGTGGGTCCTATTCTCCAGGGATGGAAAGGAAGCAACTAGTTGAAACGCTAGGAGTGACACCTAAACCTGTCCAATCAAATCACGTGTATTTACATAACGGCTGAAACGTGATTTGATTGGACAGGTTTAGGCGTCACTCCCGTGTATTTATATAGCCCTTCTTACATCAGCTGATATCTCAAAGTGCTGTACAGAAACCCAGCCTTAACCCCAAACAGCAAGCGATGCAGGTTGTCAAGCACCAATAAGAAATGCTTGTAGCACCCGGATAAAATAAGACAGACCAACGGTTTCCTAACCTGGCAGATGAACTTGGTGTCTGGGGAGGTTCTGTTGAACGGCTTTGGGAATATATAAAAATTAAAAGTCTTGATGACGTACCTGTGGAGACAAAAACACCAGGAGAGAAAGAACAGCAGGTCAGCTAGGTTAAACATTCCTATAGCCTGCAGAGAGATCACATATAACTGACTTAGACTTTCTATTTAACACTATATCAGCCGGTCCCAGATCAGTATTTCAGAACCAACCCGTTTGTTATGAGTGTAACAACACAGCAGAGAAGAATTGGATAAATCACTAACTGATCTGGGGTCAGGTCATGGGTCCTATGAGTCAAGCTTAAGAGGGCCGATATAGGATCAGGTCCACATGGAGTCTCATTCAGAACGATCCGAAAGGCTAAAAACTGATCCTAAATCAGCACTCCTACTCTGAGAAGCGTCATGTTACTCAGATGTAACTCAGTTCAAAACCGACCGCGTGTTAAATGTTAAATCGGAGAGAGAAATCCCACTCACTTGGACTCTGCCTGGTCATATGTGAACGCACACAGTCCAAACTGAAACAGCAAGAAGTCCATGGAATGCTGGGTAGAGAGAGGTGGTGGAGGGGGCAGAGGAGTGGGGGGGGCAGAGGAGTGGGGGGGCAGAGGAGTGGAGGGGGGGGCAGAGGAGTGGGGGGGCAGAGGAGTGGAGGGGGGGCAGAGGAGTGGAGGGGGGCAGAGGAGTGGAGGGGGGCAGAGGAGTGGAGGGGGGGCAGAGGAGTGGAGGGGGGGGGTCAGAGGAGGGAGGGGGGGGCAGAGGAGTGGAGGGGGGACAGAGGAGTGGAGGGGGGACAGAGGAGTGGAGGGGGGGACAGAGGAGTGGAGGGGGGACAGAGGAGTGGAGGGGGGACAGAGGAGTGGAGGGGGGACAGAGGAGTGGAGGGGGGGACAGAGGAGTGGGGGAGGGGGGGGGAGAGGAGTGGAGGGGGGGGGACAGAGGAGTGGAGGGGGGGGGACAGAGGAGTGGAGAGAGTCTCAAACGTGTACATTTAAAGCAGGACAGATAGCACATGGCCTTGTTGTGGCCCATACTTAGACTCCAGGAATAAAAAACCATGATCAAATTCAGCCATGATATAAAAAATTATGCGAGCTACCTCACTATATTAGTTATATACAGTGGGGAGTTTACATACACTGAGGTTTGAGTCATTAAAACTCGTTTTTAAACCACTCCACACATTTCTTGATAAACTATAGTTTTGGCAAGTCGGTTAGGACATCTACTTTGTGCATGACACAAGTCATTTTTCCAACAATTGTTTACAGACAGATTATTTGACTTATAAATCACTATCACAATCCCAGTGGGTCAGAAGTTTACAAACACTAAGTTGACTATGCCTTTAAACAGCTTGGAAAATTCCAGAAAATGTCATGGCTTTAGAAGCTTCTGATAGGCTAATTGACATCAGTTTAGTCAAT
>NW_025746958.1:0-77556 GCF_021184085.1 Oncorhynchus gorbuscha
TGGTCCTCATCCACTATGGTTCTAAAACTGTATGGTTCTATAACTGTATGGTTCTAAAACTGTATGGTCCTCATCCACTGTGTTCCTCATCCACTATGGTTCTAAAACTGTATGGTTCTAAAACTGTATGGTCCTCATCCACTATGGTTCTAAAACTGTATGGTCCTCATCCACTATGGTTCTAAAACTGTATGATTCTATAACTGTATGGTCCTAAAACTGTATGGTTCTAAAACGGTATGGTTCTAAAACGGTATGGTTCTAAAACGGTATGGTCCTAAAACTGTATGGTTCTAAAACTGTGTGGTCCTAACACTGTATGGTTCTAAAACGGTATGGTTCTAAAACGGTATGGTTCTAAAATGGTATGGTTCTAAAACGGTATGGTCCTAAAACTGTATGGTTCTAAAACGGTATGGTTCTGACACTGTATGGTTCTAAAACTGTATGGTTCTAAAACGGTATGGTTCTAAAATGGTATGGTTCTATAACTGTATGGTTCTAAAACGGTATGGTTCTAAAACGGTATGGTTCTAAAACTGTATGGTTCTAAAACGGTATGGTTCTAAAACGGTATGGTTCTAAAACGGTATGGTCCTAAAACGGTATGGTCCTAAAACTGTATGATTCTAAAACGGTATGGTCCTAAAACTGTATGATTCTAAAACGGTATGGTTCTAAAATGGTGGATCTTTATTTATTTATGTATATTTTTTATTTGACCAGGTCAGTTCCCCAGCAACGACTTGGGGAATAGTTACAGGGGAGAGGAGGAGGGATGAATGGGCCAATTTGGAAGCTGGGGATGATTAGGTGACCATGATGGTATGAAGTCCAGATTGGGAATTTAGCCAGGACACCAGGGTTAACACCAGTACTCTGACGATAAGTCCCATGGGATCTTTAGTGACCACAGAGAGTCAGGACACCAGGGTTAACACCCCTACTCTTACGATAAGTACCATGGGATCTTTAGTGACCACAGAGAGTCAGGACACCAGGGTTAACACCCCTACTCTTACGATAAGTACCATGGGATCTTTAGTGACCACAGAGAGTCAGGACACCAGGGTTAACACCCCTACTCTTACGATAAGTACCATGGGATCTTTAGTGACCACAGAGAGTCAGGACACCAGGGTTAACACCACTACTCTGACGATAAGTCCCATGGGATCTTTAGTGACCACAGAGAGTCAGGTCACCCGTGTAACGTCCCTTCTAGACACTGTGGTCCTAAACAGTATGGTTCTAAAACACGGTTCTGTTTCCCTCTCTCTCAGATCATCATCAGTGGTTCTAAAACACGGTTCTGTTTCCCTCTCTCTCAGATCATCATCAGTATAGGTCTGATGTTCTACGTGGTCCATCGGGCCCAGGTGGAGCTGAATGCGGCCATCGCTGCCTGTCAGATGGAGCTGAAGACATCACACACGAACGGCACATCCACCAATCACAGCGGCTTCACGTACTGCAGCAAGAGGGCGTCGGCCGGGGGTGGGATCATCAACGTGGTCTGATTAATGTCTCAAAACCCTGATTGGACACGAGCAAATGGGATCGAAATGAACACTGATTGACCAGTAGAGCAGATCTGATATCTTCCACGACGAGGAGGACCTACCAAATAGCGACGCTGATTGTGTGAATCTATGGGGCTTGTAGCTGCAGCTGAGGGCTGCCAGGTGTTTAGTAGTCAGGTACAGTGGTGTTGTCATCACAGACTTAGCTACAACCTGAACACTCTATGCAGCACAGCTCACCATTTAGATCTCAATGAGACCAAGGGCTTCTCTTCTACAGCGTGGGACCAGGGGCTAAGGGCTTCTCCTCTACAGTGTGGGACCAGGGGCTAAGGACTTCTCCTCTACAGTGTGGGACCAGGGGCTAAGGGCTTCTCCTCTACAGTGTGGGACCAGGGGCTAAGGACTTCTCCTCTACAGTGTGGGACCAGGGGCTAAGGACTTCTCCTCTACAGTGTGGGACCAGGGGCTAAGGACCTCTCCTCTACAGTGTGGGACCAGGGGCTAAGGGCTTCTCCTATACAGTGTGGGACCAGGGGCTAAGTCAAATCAAATCTAATTTATTTATATAGCCCTTCGTACATCAGCTGATATCTCAAAGTGCTGTACAGAAACCCAGCCTAAAACCCCAAACAGCAAACAATGCAGGTGTAAAAGCACGGTGGCTAGGAAAAACTCCCTAGAAAGGCCAAAACCTAGGAAGAAACCTAGAGAGGAACCGGGCTATGTGGGGTGGCCAGTCCTCTTCTGGCTGTGCCGGGTAGAGATTATAACAGAACATGACCAAGATGTTCAAATGTTCATAAATGACCAGCATGGTCAAATAATAATAAGGCAGAACAGTTGAAACTGGAGCAGCAGCACAGTCAGGTGGACTGGGGACAGCAAGGAGCCATCATGTCAGGTAGTCCTGGGGCACGGTCCTAGGGCTCAGGTCCTCCGAGAGAGAGAAAGAAAGAGAGAATTAGAGAGAGCATATGTGGGGTGGCCAGTCCTCTTCTGGCTGTGCCGGGTGGAGATTATAACAGAACGTGGCCAAGATGTTCAAATGTTCATAAATGACCAGCATGGTTGAATAATAGTAAGGCAGAACAGTTGAAACTGGAGCAGGAGCATGGCCAGGTGGACTGGGGACAGCAAGGAGTCTTCATGTCAGGTAGTCCTGGGACATGGTCCTAGGGCCCAGGCCAGTTGAAACTGGAGCAGCAGCATGGCCAGGTGGACTGGGGACAGCAAGGAGTCATCATGTCAGGTAGTCCTGGGGCATGGTCCTAGGGCTCAGGTCCTCCGAGAGAGAGAAAGAAAGAGAGAAGGAGAGAATTAGAGAACGCACACTTAGATTCACACAGGACACCTGAATAGGACAGGAGAAGTACTCCAGATAAACAAACCACGCTGAAGGGCTTCTCTTCTTCAGCGTGGGACCAGGGGCTAAGGGCTTCTCTTCTACAGCGTGGGACCAGGGGCTAAGGGCTTCTCTTCTACAGCGTGGGACCAGGGGCTAAGGGCTTCTCTTCTTCAGCGTGGGACCAGGGGCTAAGGACTTCTCTTCTACAGCGTGGGACCAGGGGCTAAGGGCTTCTCTTCTTCAGCGTGGGACCAGGGGCTAAGGACTTCTCTTCTACAGCGTGGGACCAGGGGCTAAGGACTTCTCTTCTTCAGCGTGGGACCAGGGGCTAAGGACTTCTCTTCTACAGCGTGGGACCAGGGGCTAAGGACTTCTCTTCTACAGCGTGGGACCAGGGGCTAAGGGCGTCTCTTCTACAGCGTGGGACCAGGGGCTAAGGACTTCTCTTCTACAGCGTGGGACCAGGGTGCTATGCTCTATGTTGACCTCATTTATAATGATGTCAAAAGGAAGAAATGGTTTAGCATACACTACGAGGCCTTTTTTCTATTGGTTCGTTTTCTTGTTTTTCTCTCACCATAAGAAGCAGTACGCCAACGTGTTGATCCTGCTCTGTTACTGGGGTAGAGGCTCACGGAACCATGCGTCATCATTACGTATGGCTTAATGATGAGGTATGGCTTAATGATGAGGTATGGCTTAATGATGAGGTATGGCTTAATGATGAGGTATGGCTTAATGATGAGGTATGGTTTAATGATGAGGTATGGTTTAATGATGAGGTATGGTTTAATGATGAGGTATGGTTTAATGATGAGGTATGGCTTAATGATGAGGTATGGTTTAATGATGAGGTATGGTTTAATGATGAGGTATGGTTTAATGATGAGGTATGGCTTAATGATGAGGTATGGCTTAATGATGAGGTATGGCTTAATGATGAGGTATGGCTTAATGATGAGGTATGGTTTAATGATGAGGTATGGCTTAATGATGAGGTATGGTTTAATGATGAGGTATGGCTTAATGATGAGGTATGGCTTAATGATGACGTATGGTTTAATGATGAGGTATGGCTTAATGATGAGGTATGGCTTAATGATGAGGTATTGCTTAATGATGAGGTATGGCTTAATGATGAGGTATGGCTTAATGATGAGGTATGGTTTAATGATGAGGTATGGCTTAATGATGAGGTATGGTTTAATGATGAGGTATGGCTTAATGATGAGGTATGGTTTAATGATGAGGTATGGCTTAATGATGAGGTATGGTTTAATGATGAGGTATGACTTAATGATGACGTAATGATGACGTATGGCTTAATGACCAAAGCTGAGAGGCACAACCTGGCTGGTCACAAATGGCCCCCTATTCAATATGCACTACTGTAGAGCCCTATGGTTCCTGGTCAAAAGTAGTGCGCTATATAGGGAATCCCTGTCTGCCTGTCAGATGTACAATATGCTAATAATGTGTGTGTGTAAATTAGGAGGAGTTTGTTGTGTTCTGTTTCCATGTTCCATCCAAACTTCCCATGCAAATGATAGCTGTTTTAGTTACCAACAATTCTTGGGGGGTTAATTCATTGTTTTTTTAAATAGTTTTTTGCATTTTTTATGTTGATATGTAAAATAGTAAAGGTCATTAGTTGGATAGGTTTATCCGTCTGTAGTTGAATTCTGTTTAATTGTGCCTTATTGCTTAAAATAGAGAGAGACAGAGGTCTCTGTTGGTGTTACCAAGCTGGAGTTCATTAGGTACCAAACGGGGAGAGGCTAAACTTGTGCAGAAGTTTGTGAAAAATGTGATGACGGGACTATATTGATATTAATGGGCAGTACCATAATTTGTCCAATAAGAAACAATTGTTTTCACGGGAGCAGGTCCGCTTTGGCCGAAGGGAGCAGGTCGGCTTTGGCCTGGCTGGCCAATTGGAGCAGGTCGGCTTTGGCCTGGCTGGCCGACGGGAGCAGGTCGGCTTTGGCCTGGCTGGCCGACGGGAGCAGGTCGGCTTTGGCCTGGCTGGCCGACGGGAGCAGGTCGGCTTTGGCCTGGCTGGCCGACGGGAGCAGGTCGGCTTTGGCCTGGCTGGCCGACGGGAGCAGGTCGGCTTTGGCCGAAGGGAACAGGTCCGCTTTGGCCGAAGGGAACAGGTCCGCTTTGGCCGACGGGAGCAGGTCGGCTTTCGCCTGGCTGGCCGACGGGAGCAGGTCGGCTTTGGCCTGGCTGGCCGACGGGAGCAGGTCGGCTTTCGCCTGGCTGGCCGACGGGAGCAGGTCGGCTTTGGCCTGTTCTGTCTGTCAGTTGATCATTTTAGTCTTTAGTCTAACCCTTCCCCTAGTCTTAACATGTTAACTAACCCTTCCTCTAGTCTTAACATGTTAACTAACCCTTCCTCTAGTCTTAACATGTTAACTAACCCTTCCTCTAGTCTTAACATGTTAACTAACCCTTCCTCTAGTCTTAACATGTTAACTAACCCTTCCTCTAGTCTTAACATGTTAACTAACCCTTCCTCTAGTCTTAACATGTTAACCCTTCCTCTAGTCTTAACCCTTCCTCTAGTCTTAACATGTTAACTAACCCTTCCTCTAGTCTTAACATGTTAACTAACCCTTCCTCTAGTCTTAACATGTTAACTAACCCTTCCTCTAGTCTTAACATGTTAACTAACCCTTCCTCTAGTCTTAACATGTTAACTAACCCTTCCTCTAGTCTTAACATGTTAGCTAACCCTTCCTTCTAGTCTTAACATGTTAACTAACCCTTCCTCTAGTCTTAACATGTTAACTAACCCTTCCTCTAGTCTTAACATGTTAACTAACCCTTCCTCTAATCTTAACATGTTAACTAACCCTTCCTCTAGTCTTAACATGTTAACTAACCCTTCCTCTAGTCTTAACATGTTAACTAACCCTTCCTCTAGTCTTAACATGTTAACTAACCCTTCCTCTAGTCTTAACATGTTAACTAACCCTTCCTCTAGTCTTAACATGTTAACTAACCCTTAGTCTTAACATGTTAACTAACCCTTCCTCTAGTCTTAACATGTTAACTAACCCTTCCTCTAGTCTTAACATGTTAACTAACCCTTCCTCTAGTCTTAACATGTTAACTAACCCTTCCTCTAGTCTTAACATGTTAACTAACCCTTCCTCTAGTCTTAACATGTTAACTAACCCTTCCTCTAGTCTTAACATGTTAACTAACCCTTCCTCTAGTCTTAACATGTTAACTAACCCTTCCTCTAGTCTTAACATGTTAACTAACCCTTCCTCTAGTCTTAACATGTTAACTAACCCTTCCTCTAGTCTTAACATGTTAACTAACCCTTCCTCTAGTCTTAACATGTTAACTAACCCTTCCTCTAGTCTTAACATGTTAACTAACCCTTCCTCTAGTCTTAACATGTTAACTAACCCTTCCTCTAGTCTTAACATGTTAACTAACCCTTCCTCTAGTCTTAACATGTTAACTAACCCTTCCTCTAGTCTTAACATGTTAACTAACCCTTCCTCTAGTCTTAACATGTTAACTAACCCTTCCTCTAGTCTTAACATGTTAACTAACCCTTCCTCTAGTCTTAACATGTTAACTAACCCTTCCTCTAGTCTTAACATGTTAACTAACCCTTCCTCTAGTCTTAACATGTTAACTAACCCTTCCTCTAGTCTTAACATGTTAACTAACCCTTCCTCTAGTCTTAACATGTTAACTAACCCTTCCTCTAGTCTTAACATGTTAACTAACCCTTCCTCTAGTCTTAACATGTTAACTAACCCTTCCTCTAGTCTTAACATGTTAACTAACCCTTCCTCTAGTCTTAACATGTTAACTAACCCTTCCTCTAGTCTTAACATGTTAACTAACCCTTCCTCTAGTCTTAACATGTTAACTAACCCTTCCTCTAGTCTTAACATGTTAACTAACCCTTCCTCTAGTCTTAACATGTTAACTAACCCTTCCTCTAGTCTTAACATGTTAACTAACCCTTCCTCTAGTCTTAACATGTTAACTAACCCTTCCTCTAGTCTTAACATGTTAACTAACCCTTCCCCTTTAACGTAACTCCTAAACTAACTGTCAGCCATCTAACTAGAATTCGTAACATATCATACGTTTTTACAAATGTGTTACAATATTGTACGTTTGGCAAATTCGTAACATACAAAATGAATACATACGAAACATAACATCGTACCAAATGGAGTGTCTCGGATTTACATATAGAACACTAGGAAATGATCTGAGACCAGGTTATGGAACAAGGTACTAGACTATCTTCAGACCAGGGACTATGAAATACTCCCCCCATCGTTAGCAAGCGCATTACACTCTATTTCTTCATCCAGATACGGTCCGTGTATGAATTGATATGTATCACTGTACCATGGCTTGTTCAGTGTTGTTTATTACATTTTTTAAAAACTAAACTGGCAACAAGTTTAAAATTATTATTATTATTTATTTTTTAAGATGCTCATTGAAATATTTAGCAAATCACTAAGGATCAAGGTTCATTTGTATACTTGTGTTAATATTGGCAACTACTGCACCAAGCTAAATGATACATTTACATTCAGGGACAAGTTGGTTCATCTTGACCCTCCGGTATTAGTTACTGATTGACTGGGGACCTGATATGAGTGATGTTTTGTAACAAAGATCCTTGCTGTCTTTTTCAAACTGATTTATCAACTACAGTATGTACAGTGGCAGATATATCAACTACAGTATGTACAGTGGAAGATATATCAACTACAGTATGTACAGTGGCAGATATATCAACTACAGTATGTACAGTGGCAGAGCTGAGCTTTGGGATACAGGATGGTATATTTTAGAAGCCTGAGTGTTTGACATACAGGATAGTGTTGGACTTACAGGATGGTATATTTTAGAAGGCTGAGTGTTGGACTAACAGGATGGTATATTTTAGAAGGCTGAGTGTTGGACTTACAGGATGGTATATTTTAGAAGGCTGAGTGTTTGACATACAGGATAGTGTTGGACTTACAGGATGGTATATTTTAGAAGGCTGAGTGTTGGACTTACAGGATGGTATATTTTAGAAGGCTGAGTGTTGGACTTACAGGATGGTATATTTTAGAAGGCTGAGTGTTGGACTTACAGGATGGTATATTTTAGAAGCCTGAGTGTTGGACTTACAGGATGGTATATTTTAGAAGCCTGAATGTTGGGGGGTGGCAGGTAGCCTAGTGGTTAGAGCGTTGGACTAGTAACTGGAAGGTTGCCAGTTCAAACCCCCAAGCTGACAAGGTACAAATCTGTCGTTCTGCCCCTGAACAGGCAGTTTACCATTTACATTTAAGTCATTTAGCAGACGCTCTTATCCAGAGCGACTTAAAAATTGGTGCGTTCACCTTATGACATCCAGTGGAGCAGCCACTTTACAATAGTGCATCTAAATCTTTTAAGGGGGGGGGGGGGTGAGAAGGATTACTTTATCCTGTCCTAGGTATTCCTTAAAGAGGTGGGGTTTCAGGTGTCTCCGGAAGGTGGTGATTGACTCCGCTGTCCTGGCGTCGTGAGGGAGTTTGTTCCACCATTGGGGGGCCAGAGCAGTGCCCTTGTTTGGGTGTAGGGCCTGATCAGAGCCTGGAGGTACTGAGGTGCCGTTCCCCTCACAGCTCCGTAGGCAAGCACCATGGTCTTGTAGCGGATGCGAGCTTCAACTGGAAGCCAGTGGAGAGAGCGGAGGAGCGGGGTGACGTGAGAGAACTTGGGAAGGTTGAACACCACTGTTTCTAGGCCGTCATTGTAAATAAGAATTTGTTCTTAACTGACTTGCCTGGTTAAATAAAGGTAAAATAAAAATATAAAATAAATACAACATACAGGATGGTCATGGTCAGCTTGACTGGAATGGAATGACCCTAAACATTGACCCAGATAAAGGCTCTATCCCAAATGGCACCCTATTCCCTACATCGTACACTACTTTTAACCAGAGCCCTGTGGGCCTTGGTCACAAGTAGTGCACTTTGACTGTATGCATTCCAAATAGCACCCTATCTTCTACTATCTCCACGTTATCGCGTTATCTATGAGAACTTACTAACCCTACCCTCCCTCTGGTTATTTTCCCCACATAGTACTGCCTGACTCACTCACAGCCTGTGACTAAATCAATGGTTTCCCCTCACTGTGAGGATCAGTGACATCACAATGGCAGGACTGTGTTTCCTTCCCCTCACTAGCTGCTGAGGATCAGTGACATCACAATGGCAGGACTGTGTTCTAAATGGCTTCCCCTCACTAGCTACTGAGGATCAGTGACATCACAATGGCAGGACTGTGTTCTAAATGGCTTCCCCTCACTAGCTACTGAGGATCAGTGACATCACAATGGCAGGTCTGTGTTCTAAATGGCTTCCCCTCACTAGCTACTGAGGATCAGTGACATCACAATGGCAGGACTGTGTTCTAAATGGCATGCCCTCACTAGCTACTGAGGATCAGTGACATCACAATGGCAGGGCTGTGTTCTAAATGGCTTCCCCTCACTTGCTGCTGAGGATCAGTGACATCACAATGGCAGGGGTGTGTTCTAAATGACACTCAATTCAATTCAAGGGCTTTATTGGCATGGGAAACATGTGTTAACATTGCCAAAGCAAGTGAGGTAGACAACATACAAAGTGAATATATAAAGTGAAAAACAACAAAAATTAACAGTAAACATTACACATACAGAAGTTTAAAAGAACAGTAAAGACATTACAAATGTCATATTATATATATATATATACAATGTACAATGTACACTCTCTTTCCTATATATAGTGTACTACTTTTCAACAGGGCCCATAGGGCTATAAGTCAAAAGTATTGCACCACATAGGGAAAAGGGTGCAATTTTGGATGCAGTGTATGTATGAGGAGATTCAGTCCCCAATGACAACCTCAGTCCATCCAAGCCCTTCACAGCATCTCTCTACACACACAGACTTAGACCAACAAAGAAGTCTCCTGGTCTCAGTGTAGTGGACTACAGAGCTAAATAGGAATCGAGGGTTGAGTCCCAAATGGGTACCCTAGTCACAGAGACGGAGATATATCAAACGATCAACAGGGACTGCTGGCCGCCACCACCTGATCGTTGAGGTAAATTGAGCATGGAAGGGTCTGCTGATGATCACTTCCATTTTATACTGAACAAAAAAATGTATGTTTAATGAGCTGAAATAAACGATCCCAGAAATGTTCCATTTGCACAAAATGCTTTTTTTCTCTCTAACATTTTCTGCACAAATTTGTTTACATCCCTGTTTAGTGAGCATTTCTCCTTTGCCAAAATAATCCATCCACCTGACAGGTGTGGCATATCAAGAAGCTAATTAAACAGCATGATCAATACACAGGTGCACCTTTTGCTGGGGACAATAAAATTCTCTATTTTTAAAATGTGTAGTTTTGTCACACAACACAATGCCACAGATGTCTGTAGTTTTGAGGGAGCGTGCAATTGGCATGCTGACTGCAGGAATATCCTCCAGAGCTGTTGCCAGACAACTCAGTGTTAATTTCTCTACCAGAAGCAGCTTCCAACAATTTTTTGAGAATTTGGCAGTATGTCCAACCGGCCTCACAACCTCAGACCACGTGTAACCATGCAAGCCCAGGACCTCCACATCCGGCTTCTACACCTGTGGGATCGTCTGAGACCAGCCACCCGGACAGCTGATGAAACTAGTTTTTCAACCACTCCACAAATGTCTTATTAACAAACAATAGTTTTGGCAAGTCAGTTAGGACATCTACTTTGTGCATGACACAAGTTATTTTTCCAACAATTGTTTACAGACAGATTATTTCACTGTATCACAATTCCAGTGGGTCAGAAATGCGCATTCACTAAGTTGACTGTGCCTTTAAAACAGCTTGGAATATTCCAGACAATGATGTCATGGCTTTAGAAGCTTCTGATAGGCTAATTGACATCATTTGATTCAAATGGAAGTGTACCTGTGGATGTATTTCAAGGCCTACCTTCAAACTCAGTGCCTCTTTTCTTGACAACATGGGAAAATCAATAGATATCAGCCAAGACCTCAGAAAAACAATTGTAGACCTTCACAAGTCTGGTTCATCCTTAGGAGCAATTTCTAAATGCCTGAAGGTACCACGTTCATCTGTACAAACAATAGTACGCAAGTATAAACACCATGGGACCACGCAGCCACTATACCGCTCAGGAAGGAGACGGGTTCTGTCTCCTAGAGATGAACGTACTTTGGTGTGAAAAGTGCAAATCAATCCCAGAACAACAGCAAAGGACCTTGTGAAGATGCTGGAGGAAACCGGTACAAAAGTATCTATAATTCAATTCAAGGGCTTTATTGGCATGGGAAACATGTGTTAACATATCCACAGTAAAACAAGTCCTATATCGACCGCTCAGCAAGGAAGAAGCCACTGCTCCAAAACCGCCGTAAAAAAGCCAGACTACAGGTTTGCAACTGCACATGGGGACAAAGATCATACTTTTTGGAGAAATGTCCTCTGGTCTGATGAAACAAAAATAGAACTGTTTGGCCATAATGACCATCATTATGTTTGGGGGGGAGAGGGGGAGACTTGCAAGCCGAAGAACACCATCCCAACCGTGAAGCACGGTGGTGGCAGCATCATGCTGTGGGGGTGCTTTGCTGCAGGAGGGAATGGTGCACTTCACAAAATAGATGGCATCATGAGGGAGGGAAATTATGTGGATGTATTGAAGCAACATCTCAAGACATCAGTCAGGAAGTTAAAGCTTGGTCGCAAATGGGTCTTCCAAATGGACAATGACCCCAAGCATACTTCCAAAGTTGTGTCAAAATGGCTCAAGGACAACAAAGTCAATGTATTGGAGTGGCCATCACAAAGCCCTGACCTCAATCCTATAGAACATTTGTGGTCAGAACTGAAAAAGTGTGTGTGAGCAAGGAGGCCTACAAACCTGACTCCGTTACACCAGCTCTGTCAGGAGGAATGGGCCAAAATTCACCCAATTTATTGTGGGAAGCTACCTGCAACGTTTGACCCATGTTAAACAATTTAAAGGCACTGCTACCAAATACTATTTGAGTGTATGTAAACTTCTGACCCACTGGGAATGTGATGAAAGAAATAAAAGCTGAAATGAATCATTCTCTCTACTATTATTCTGACATTTCACATTCTTAAAATAAAGTGGTGATCCTAACTGACCGAAGACAGGGAATTGTTACTTGGATTAAATGTCAGGAATTGTGAAAAACTGAGTTTAAATGTATTTGGCAAAGGTGTATGTAAACTTCTGACTTCAACTGTATATCTATGTATGTATGCAGGTTATAATATATATATATATATAACCTGTGTATGTATGTGTATATATATATACACATTATTTTATATATATAGATATATATAGATATATATATATATATATATCGAATAACATATGGATATAACAGATGTATAAACATAGATATGACATGTAGGTGTATTAACAGATCTATTAACATATAGGTGTATTAACAGATCTATTAACATATAGGTGTATTAACAGATCTATTAACATATAGGTGTATTAATATATATATTAACATATAGGTGTATTAACAGATCTATTAACATATAGGTGTATTAATATATATATTAACATATAGGTGTATTAATATATATATTAACATATAGGTGTATTAACATATATATTAACATATAGGTGTATTAACAGATCTATTAACATATAGGTGTATTAACAGATATATTAACATATAGGTGTATTAACAGATCTATTAACATATAGGTGTATTAATATATATATTAACATATAGGTGTATTAATATATATATTAACATATAGGTGTATTAACAGATCTATTAACATATAGGTGTATTAACAGATCTATTAACATATAGGTGTATTAATATATATATTAACATATAGGTGTATTAACAGATCTATTAACATATAGGTGTATTAACAGATCTATTAACATATAGGTGTATTAATATATATATTAACATATAGGTGTATTAACAGATCTATTAACATATAGGTGTATTAATATATATATTAACATATAGGTGTATTAACAGATCTATTAACATATAGGTGTATTAACAGATCTATTAACATATAGGTGTATTAACAGATCTATTAACATATAGGTGTATTAATATATATATTAACATATAGGTGTATTAACATATAGGTGTATTAACAGATCTATTAACATATAGGTGTATTAACAGATCTATTAACATATAGGTGTATTAACAGATCTATTAACATATAGGTGTATTAATATATATATTAACATATAGGTGTATTAACATATAGGTGTATTAACAGATCTATTAACATATAGGTGTATTAACAGATCTATTAACATATAGGTGTATTAACAGATCTATTAACATATAGGTGTATTAACAGATCTATTAACATATAGGTGTATTAATATATATATTAACATATAGGTGTATTAACAGATCTATTAACATATAGGTGTATTAACAGATATATTAACATATAGGTGTATTAACAGATATATTAACATATAGGTGTATTAACAGATATATTAACATATAGGTGTATTAACAGATCTATTAACATATGGGTGTATTAACAGATATATTAACATATAGGTGTATTAACAGATCTATTAACATATAGGTGTATTAACAGATATATTAACATATAGGTGTATTAACAGATATATTAACATATAGGTGTATTAACAGATATATTAACATATAGGTGTATTAACAGATATATTAACATATAGGTGTATTAACAGATATATTAACATATAGGTGTATTAACATATAAATTCAGAAAAATAAGAAATGTCCCTTTTTCAGGACCCAGTCTTTCAAAGATAAATTGTAAGTATCCAAATAACTTCACAGATCTTCCTTGTAAAGGGTTTGAACACTGTTTCCCCATGCTTGTTGTAAAGGGTTTAAACACTGTTTCCCAATGCTTGTTCAATGAACCATAAACAATGAATGAACATGCACCTGTGGAACGGTCGTTAAGACACTAACAGCTTACAGACGGTAGGCAATTAAGGTCACAGTTATAAAAAATTAGGACACTAAAGAGGCCTTTCTACTGACTCTGAAAAACACCAAAAGAAAGATGCCGAGGGTCCCTGCTCATCTGCATGAACGTACCTTAGGCATGCTGCAAGGAGGCATGAGGACTGCAGATGTGGCCAGGGCAATAAATTGCAATGTCTGTACTGTGTGACGCCTAAGACAGCGCAACAGGGAGACAGGATGGACAGCTGATTGTCCTCGCAGTGGCAGACCATGTGAAACAACACCTGCACAGGATCGGTACATCCGAACATCACACCTGCACAGGATCGGTACATCCGAACATCACACCTGCACAGGATCGGTACAGGATGACAATAACTGCCAGTTACACCAGGAACGCACAACCCTTCCATCAGCGCTTAGACTGTCCGCAATAGGCTGAGAGAGGCTGGACTGAGGGGTTGTAGGCCTGTTGTAAGGCAGGTCCTCAATAGGCTGAGAGAGGCTGGACTGAGGGGTTGTAGGCCTGTTGTAAGGCAGGTCCTCACCAGACATCACCGGCAACAACGTTGCCTATGGGTGTAACGGATGTGAAATGGCTAGCTAGTTAGCGGTGGTGCGCGCTAAATAGCGTTTCAATCGGTGACATCACTTACTCTGAGACCTTGAAGTAGTGGTTCCCCTTGCTCTGCAAAGGCCGCGGCTTTTGTGGAGCGATGGGTAACGATGCTTCATGGGTGAATGTTGTCTGTTGTGCAGAGGGTTCCTGGTTTGAGCCCGGGTATGGGCGAGGGGACGGTCTAAAGTTATACTGTTACATGGGCACAAACCCTCCATCGCTGGACCAGACAGGACTAGAATAAAGTGACGAGTCACGGTTTTGTCTCACCAGAGGTGATGGTCGGATTCGCGTTTAACGTCAAAGGAATGATCGTTACACCGAGTCCTGTGCTCTGGAGCGGGATGGATTTGGAGGTGGAGGGTCATTCATGTTCTGGGGAGGTGTTTCACAGCATCATCAGACTGAGCTTGTTGTCATTGCAGGCAATCTCAACTCTGTGCTTTACAGGAAGACATCCTCCTCCCTTATGTGTTACCCTTCCTGCAGGTTCATCCTGACATGACCCTCCAGCATGACAATGCCACCAGCCATACTGCTCACTCTGTGCATGATTTCCTGCAAGACAGGAATGTCAGTGTTCTGCCATGGCCAGCGAAGTGCCCGGATTTGAATCCCATTAAGCACGTCTGGGACCTGTCGGATCGGAGGGTGAGGGCTAGGGTCATTCCCCCCAGAAATGTCCGGGAACTTGCAGGTGCCTTGGTGGAAGAGTGGGGTAACATCTCACTGCAAGAACTGCCAAATCTGGTGCAGTCCATGAGGAAGAGATGCACTGCAGTACTTAATGCAGCTGGTGGCCACACCAGATACTGACTGTTACTTTTGATTTTGACCGCCCCTTTGTTCAATTACACATTATTCAATTTCTGTTTGTCACGTCTGTGGAACTTGTTCAGTTTGTCTCAGTTGTTGAATCTTGTTATGTTCATACAAATATTTACACATGTTAAGTTCACTGAAAATAAACACAGTTGACAGTGAGAGGACTTTCCTTATTTTAGTTAAGATAAAAGGACGGTTCTTGTTTGGTCAGTTGTTTTCAGACCTCAAAAGGGATCATGTTTAGTTGATGTTTTATGCCTCCAATTTGATGGTGTTCATTTTGCTATTCATCGATAGCTGAAACTATACATGATTGACATAACAAATAAAACAGTTCTGAGGCCTGAAAACGTCAGACAAACATTACTGGAGTGAACTCTCATAAATAACTAACCACAAACAAGACTGTGGGGTCAAAATAAAAAACAAATACTATTGGCAACACACTGGATAGTATACGAACAGTTTCGTACAAAGGAAAGGGGCCACTAATAACAATTGGACTGATATGAGCTAGTTAGACCTCCAGTTCCCTGTCATTTTCAGCACGGCAACGTTAAGTGTTGAGTCACGGAACTAAAGAATCCTGTAACGGACAGGAACTCATCACAGAGAAGTCCTCGTTTCTTCTGAAGTCGACATGGACTTGGAAATATTACTCATTGTTTCTCTATTTCATAGCGATGCTTAGATCTTGTTAGAAGCGACGCAAAAAGGTATTTTAGATGAGTGTTGTTGTTGAAGCTCTGACACCACTTAAGAGCTGTGTGAGAGTCTAAATAGTCCGGGTTCACGCAAAGATCTGGCCAGTTAATATGTAGAAAATGTAAATATGTAGAAAATGAACACGAACTCCTTCAATATATATGACACTTTCATATGCGAGTAAATAAATGCATAATCATGCCCAATAAATATTAAATCAAAGCGGAACCTTGTTTAACTATATGATATCCGGAAGATTTAGCTGTCGGAACAGTTTCCTGTTTGGAGGGAAATCTACATTTATCAAGTTGACATTGAACAGTCAGCATTAAAACATGGTTTCTCTGTCTTTAAACTCGTTAAAAACAATTATGCGGGCGATGGTGGACAGTCCGGGGTTTGATCGAGTTTTAAGTAAGGTATGTCACATTTTACGAGTTACTGTACAAGAGACGTGTACTGTAAGCACCGGAGGTTGCTTCCCAACTCCACCCATTCACCTACCTTGACAGGCTTGTTGTGTATGTGGGAAAACAAGTGTTTTCACGACACCCCTTACATTTTATCTCGTTACCTTGAGTGAATCTCAATTGTATTTTCTCGATTTCTCACGTCCTCCCTCGTGTCCTTCTCGATGCACATCGGAGCAGAATATTTGAGGCGGAAAGTGGAGGACACAAGGAAATACATTTGAGATTTACCCCTTAGTCTTGCAACTCTTGGACATATTTACAGTGCCCTCTTCTTTAATTGATCCAAGGGATAATTAATGACTGGTTGTCCGTTTCCCCAGGTGGACATTGTAACAGCCAGCCCAGGGAAAGTGGTGTGTGAGTTTAAAGTGGAAGAGGAGCACACAAACCGAGGGGGCACCCTTCACGGGGGTCTGACAGCAACGCTGGTCGACGTCATCTCCACCACTGCCATCATGTACACGGAACGGGGAGCACCCGGTGTCAGCGTGGACATGAACATCACGTGAGTTTTATACTTAAATTACAGTGGCTGGGTGATACATGGGGAATGTAGCCTGGTCTCAGATCTATTTGTGCAGTTTGGTATGATGGCACAAAGACTGGTACCCAGGCTTGATAATATACTTGTAGAATAAACAGAATGCATGTGCTCTATTCCATGTAGAGCTGTTTTGGTCGTCTAGTCTTGGGCTGAGCCCGAACTCTCTAGGCCTCTACAAGTCAACACTGTAATAGGTGAAGGAGTAGAGTTACCTGTTGTCAAAACACTGAAAAGGAAAATCTCTGTCTGAAGATAGCACCCTAGGGCTCTGGTCTAAAGTGCACAAAGGGTTGTTTAGGACACAACCTAGGGCTCTGGTCTAAAGTGCACAAAGGGGTTCTGTTTAGGACACAGCCAATGAATGGAACAACTGTTTCCCGACAGGTATATGAATGCTGCCAAGATGGGCGAGGACGTGCTGATCACAGCCACAGTGTTGAAGCAAGGACGGACCCTGGCATTCGCTACTGTCGACCTCACTAGCAAAGCCTCTGGGAAACTCATCGCACAAGGAAGACACACAAAGCACCTTGGGAGCTAGATCAGCTGCTCGGTCCAGGGTGATGTTGCCCCTGGACACTGGTCTTGGTTCAGTTTAGCCCCCCCCTACTAATGGTTAATATTGGGGGGGGCTGATCCTAGATCTATACCCCCCCCAAATTGTGAATGATCATACTGCTGTTGTGATGCTGTCCAGTCTGTGCGGTGAAGAAACGTCACTATTGTGAAACTGTGTCAGTAAATTGTTCTTTAACCCCACAACAGACTTGCTAAATAATAATTATTTTTCTGCATGTCATTCTGCTGTAAATATATACACTGTGTTTACACACAAATAAAACACACCAGGAAATACTGTCAAATGTTACATTGTATTGAGATTTGTTCAGCCAAGTTGATTTTTAGATGCATTTAAAAAAAAAAAAAAAAAAAAAAGAATAACTCAAATAACCTTTCAATCGAACATATTGAATCAACAAAGAAAACCCTCAATTAAATGTACTGACTGATTTGTGCCTTATTTTCCCCCAGCAAAGCAAGCAACAACAAAACAAAAACCACCCCCCATTTTACATTTTATAAGCACTGCAACAATTAGTCCCCTTTCGGATACTATCGAATTAAAGGAACAAACATGTAACGGTCCCATTTAATTTCGACTCAACAACCTGTTCCGTTGTTTGGTACATTCATTCTGCAAACAACCCCCACCCAGAAACAAACATCACATTTCAGTAGCTTGAATGGCTTTGCGTGGTAACAACCTTCAACACAATAAAACACCATGCGATTCACCGTCTGTCTGACAACTTCCTCCCATCAGTTCCCAACTCCAGATCAGACCAATGGTGTTCCTGGCATATTTCACAGGAAAAGGAAATGAACCCAGAAATAAAATAACCAGCCAACATTAAACAAGGGTGGCTTAAAAAGAAAAAGAAAAAAAGATGTAATTACCTACACCAAATGATTTGACAAACACTCCTTCACCTTTTATCTTTGCTTTACAGGGGACGTTTTAACGCCACCTAGGCTGACCCGTCATAGATGGTAGCCAGTCCTTCTAGAACCCACCCCCCTCTTCCTCCCCAGTATGTTTTCCTCTAACCCAAGCTTTTACCTAGGCTGACCCGTCATAGATGGTAGCCAGTCCTCCTAGAACACCCCCCCCCTTCCTCCCCAGGTATGTTTTCCTCTAACCCAAGCTTTTACCTAGGCTGACCCATCATAGATGGTAGCCAGTCCTCCTAGAACACCCCCCCCCCTCTCTTCCTCCCCAGGTATGTTTTCCTCTAACCCAAGCTTTTGAAATGATAGAGGCTTTTCCAATCTGTTATGACATGGTTTACATTGTGTCCAGCAGAGACAGAGGACCCCTGTGAACATAAAACAACCTGTGTGGCTTTAGTTCCTGCTTGGTAGCAACATAAGGAGTTCCTTCAGCTCTCTGTCGTTGACAGTGCAGCTCCATGGGGGATAACCAACCGCTCAAAATCAATGTTCGTGCAGGTTCAAAATAAACAAAAAACAAGATGGATGGTGGAGGGAGGGAGGGCGGATAAAAGGTAGAACCAATCCAAAACTGCTAGGAGGAGGAAGCTTGGTAGGTAAGGAAAAACAAATACAGATTTTTATTTATTTTTTAAATTAGCTTCAGGACGATGGAAACTAACAAACAAGAGACCCAAGCAGCAGTTCTATTCAATGGAAGGAAGGATGTGTGGTGGATGAGATCAACTTGCTTCAGTGGCTTAGGGGTTAAGTCTTCCTTGTGTTGTGGGTGGAAGCCATGGAGGCCGGCTGGGCCTAGTCGGGCATGTACGGGAGGAGATGGTCTTCGATGTCTCCAACGCCCCAGCACGTTAGCTGGTCCTGGGGCAGGTACAGGCAAAGGCTGCACAACTTAAAAACTGTGGCCTTGGTTTTAGGAGTCTGACAGGGGAGAAAGAAGGGATGACAAGAGAAAACATGGTTGACAACAGGGGAGAAGAGGGGGGAGAAGAGGGGGGACAACGGGGGGAGAAGAGGGGGGACAACGGGGAGAAGAGGGGGACAACGGGGGAGACCATAGAATCTATTAATAATAGTCATTTCACTAATATATTCTATTTCTTTGGGTTAGACATTGTCCCATGACAGAGGACCTTTGTCTGAATGATCCTCTAACACAGAGGTGGGCAAACTTTTTGACTCGCGGGCCACAATGGGTTCTAAAATTTGACAGAGGGGCCGGGCCAGGAGCATTTGGAGGGAGTGTTTGGGCCGGATATACTAAAGCATTAAATGTAGTGTGTGCAAACCTCATAGCACAGTAAGAACACTACAACCCAATTTATTAACTGTCTTTCAAATGTAAAAATAGCCCTTATCAGTTAATAAATTTGTCTCAAGGAATATGCAAGATATGGCATTTACATACTATTTCGCAGATACTGGGAGGAGGAAATGTAAATAGATTAAAATAACATACGCACTGTTATTTATCAAGATTGCGTCTGTTTTTAATAAGTTTCAATCGAAGGTGCAAAGTTAAAGAAATCAACATTTATTGAAAAATGGAATCACTTTCAACATTCAAAACATATTATTACACTACGAAATACTCAAGCTCAATAATATCTACTTGTGTTAAACTCCGCAAAATCATGGATGGATTGTCCTGACCGCGCGCTCTACAAACTCGCCACGGACGCCCTCGCCTTCACGCGCAAACAGTACACGTGTATCGTTGCCAAGCACACAGACATAGGCTGTATTAAATATCCTACCTGCAGCTGAAAATTTAAATTTAAATTAAGAGCGATGTGCGGCGTGTTAATTAAGCTACTGTACCGCTGCTGTGCGTAAATGTGAAACGAAGTGAAAATTAAAGTGAAATAAAGAGAAATACGCGCCACTCCAACAACGGTCAATGTGTTTTGAGTGCGCCATCTATTGGGGAAACGTGGGCATTGCAGGGAAAGTGGAAAAAATGAGGTTTTTACTATAATTTGGACAAGTTCGGCGGGCCGGGTTAAAAAGCCTAACGGGCCGTATGTGGCCCGCGGGCCGTAGTTTGCCCATGTCTGCTCTAACACCTGCGTGAGTGATCCTCTAACACCTGCGTGAGTGATCCTCTAACACCTGCGTGAGTGATCCTCTAACACCTGCGTGAGTGATCCTCTAACACCTGCGTGAGTGATCCTCTAACACCTGCGTGAGTGATCCTCTAACACCTGCGTGAGTGATCCTCTAACACCTGCGTGAGTGATCCTCTAACACCTGCGTGAGTGATCCTCTAACACCTGCGTGAGTGATCCTCTAACACCTGCGTGAGTGATCCTCTAACACCTGCGTGAGTGATCCTCTAACACCTGCGTGAGTGATCCTCTAACACCTGCGTGAGTGATCCTCTAACACCTGCGTGAGTGATCCTCTAACACCTGCGTGAGTGATCCTCTAACACCTGCGTGAGTGATCCTCTAACACCTGCGTGAGTGATCCTCTAACACCTGCGTGAGTGATCCTCTAACACCTGCGTGAGTGATCCTCTAACACCTGCGTGAGTGATCCTCTAACACCTGCGTGAGTGATCCTCTAACACCTGCGTGAGTGATCCTCTAACACCTGCGTGAGTGATCCTCTAACACCTGCGTGAGTGATCCTCTAACACCTGCGTGAGTGATCCTCTAACACCTGCGTGAGTGATCCTCTAACACCTGCGTGAGTGATCCTCTAACACGTGAGTGACCTGCGTGAGTGATCCTCTAACACCTGCGTGAGTGATCCTCTAACACCTGCGTGAGTGATCCTCTAACACCTGCGTGAGTGATCCTCTAACACCTGCGTGAGTGATCCTCTAACACCCTGCGTGAGTGATCCTCTAACACCTGCGTGAGTGATCCTCTAACACCTGCGTGAGTGATCCTCTAACACCTGCGTGAGTGATCCTCTAACACCTGCGTGAGTGATCCTCTAACACCTGCGTGAGTGATCCTCTAACACCTGCGTGAGTGATCCTCTAACACCTGCGTGAGTGATCCTCTAACACCTGCGTGAGTGATCCTCTAACACCTGCGTGAGTGATCCTCTAACACCTGCGTGAGTGATCCTCTAACACCTGCGTGAGTGATCCTCTAACACCTGCGTGAGTGATCCTCTAACACCTGCGTGAGTGATCCTCTAACACCTGCGTGAGTGATCCTCTAACACCTGCGTGAGTGATCCTCTAACACCTGCGTGAGTGATCCTCTAACACCTGCGTGAGTGATCCTCTAACACCTGCGTGAGTGATCCTCTAACACCTGCGTGAGTGATCCTCTAACACCTGCGTGAGTGATCCTCTAACACCTGCGTGAGTGATCCTCTAACACCTGCGTGAGTGTGAGTGATCCTCTAACACCTGCGTGAGTGATCCTCTAACACCTGCGTGAGTGATCCTCTAACACCTGCGTGAGTGACTAACACCTGCGTGAGTGATCCTCTAACACCTGCGTGAGTGATCCTCTAACACCTGCGTGAGTGATCCTCTAACACCTGCGTGAGTGATCCTCTAACACCTGCGTGAGTGATCCTCTAACACCTGCGTGAGTGATCCTAACACCTAACACCTGCGTGAGTGATCCTCTAACACCTGCGTGAGTGATCCTCTAACACCTGCGTGAGTGATCCTCTAACACCTGCGTGAGTGATCCTCTAACACCTGCGTGAGTGATCCTCTAACACCTGCGTGAGTGATCCTCTAACACCTGCGTGAGTGATCCTCTAACACCTGCGTGAGTGATCCTCTAACACCTGCGTGAGTGATCCTCTAACACCTGCGTGAGTGATCCTCTAACACCTGCGTGAGTGATCCTCTAACACCTGCGTGAGTGATCCTCTAACACCTGCGTGAGTGATCCTCTAACACCTGCGTGAGTGATCCTCTAACACCTGCGTGAGTGATCCTCTAACACCTGCGTGAGTGATCCTCTAACACCTGCGTGAGTGATCCTCTAACACCTGCGTGAGTGATCCTCTAACACCTGCGTGAGTGATCCTCTAACACCTGCGTGAGTGATCCTCTAACACCTGCGTGAGTGATCCTCTAACACCTGCGTGAGTGATCCTCTAACACCTGCGTGAGTGATCCTCTAACACCTGCGTGAGTGATCCTCTAACACCTGCGTGAGTGATCCTCTAACACCTGCGTGAGTGATCCTCTAACACCTGCGTGAGAGCTCCTCTAACACCTGCGTGAGAGCTCCTCTAACACCTGCGTGAGAGCTCCTCTAACACCTGCGTGAGAGCTCCTCTAACACCTGCGTGAGAGCTCCTCTAACACCTGCGTGAGAGCTCCTCTAACACCTGCGTGAGAGCTCCAATTAGAGGTCTTTCCCAAAACCATTGTGACTGGTGCAGTGGTGACAGGTTAGCATTGAGGGGAGAAGGAATGTTAGGCACAATCAACAGGCCTGGTGCAAGGTTTGGTTTGGCAACATTGTCTGAATGATTGCCTAATTCAAATCATTTCAATAGGCTCTTAGCTTCCCCAAAACCATTGTGTTCCTGCACTAGGCCGGGTGGCAACGTGTCATTGTGTTCCTGCACTAGGCCGGGTGTCATTGTGTTCCTGCACTAGGCCGAGTGTCATTGTGTTCCTGCACTAGGCCGGGTGGCAACGTGTCATTGTGTTCCTGCACTAGGCCGGGTGTCATTGTGTTCCTGCACTAGGCAGAGTGTCATTGTGTTCCTGCACTAGGCAGAGTGTCATTGTGTTCCTGCACTAGGCCGAGTGTCATTGTGTTCCTGCACTAGGCCGAGTGTCATTGTGTTCCTGCACTAGGCCGAGTGTCATTGTGTTCCTGCACTAGGCCGGGTGTCATTGTGTTCCTGCACTAGGCCGGGTGGCAACGTGTCATTGTGTTCCTGCACTAGGCCGGGTGGCAACGTGTCATTGTGTTCCTGCACTAGGCCGGGTGGCAACGTGTCATTGTGTTCCTGCACTAGGCCGGGTGGCAACGTGTCATTGTGTTCCTGCACTAGGCCGGGTGGCAACGTGTCATTGTGTTCCTGCACTAGGCCGGGTGTCATTGTGTTCCTGCACTAGGCCGAGTGTCATTGTGTTCCTGCACTAGGCCGGGTGGCAACGTGTCATTGTGTTCCTGCACTAGGCCGGGTGTCATTGTGTTCCTGCACTAGGCCGAGTGTCATTGTGTTCCTGCACTAGGCTGAGTGTCATTGTGCTCCTGCACTAGGCTGGGTGTCATTGTGCTCCTGCACTAGGCCGGGTGTCATTGTGCTCCTGCACTAGGCCGGGTGTCATTGTGTTCCTGCACTAGGCCGGGTGTCATTGTGTTCCTGCACTAGGCCGGGTGTCATTGTGTTCCTGCACTAGGCCGGGTGTCATTGTGTTCCTGCACTAGGCTGAGTGGCAACATGTCATTGTGTTCCTGCACTAGGCTGGGTGTCATTGTGTTCCTGCACTAGGCTGGGTGTCATTGTGTTCCTGCACTAGGCTGGGTGTCATTGTGTTCCTGCACTAGGCAGAGTGTCATTGTGTCATTGTGTTCCTGCACTAGGCTGGGTGTCATTGTGTTCCTGCACTAGGCTGGGTGTCATTGTGTTCCTGCACTAGGCTGGGTGTCATTGTGTTCCTGCACTAGGCTGGGTGTCATTGTGTTCCTGCACTAGGCTGGGTGTCATTGTGTTCCTGCACTAGGCTGGGTGTCATTGTGTTCCTGCACTAGGCTGAGTGTCATTGTGTTCCTGCACTAGGCTGGGTGGCAACGTGTCATTGTGTTCCTGCACTAGGCAGAGTGTCATTGTGTTCCTGCACTAGGCTGGGTGTCATTGTGTTCCTGCACTAGGCTGGGTGTCATTGTGTTCCTGCACTAGGCTGGGTGTCATTGTGTTCCTGCACTAGGCTGGGTGTCATTGTGTTCCTGCACTAGGCTGGGTGTCATTGTGTTCCTGCACTAGGCTGGGTGTCATTGTGTTCCTGCACTAGGCTGGGTGTCATTGTGTTCCTGCACTAGGCTGGGTGTCAACGTGTTCCTGCACTAGGCTGGGTGTCAACGTGTTCCTGCACTAGGCTGGGTGTCAACGTGTTCCTGCACTAGGCTGGGTGTCAACGTGTTCCTGCACTAGGCTGGGTGTCATTGTGTCATTGTGTTCCTGCACTAGGCTGGGTGTCATTGTGTCATTGTGTTCCTGCACTAGGCTGGGTGTCATTGTGTTCCTGCACTAGGCTGGGTGTCATTGTGTCATTGTGTTCCTGCACTAGGCTGGGTGTCATTGTGTTCCTGCACTAGGCTGGGTGTCATTGTGTCAACGTGTTCCTGCACTAGGCTGGGTGTCAACGTGTTCCTGCACTAGGCTGGGTGTCATTGTGTCATTGTGTTCCTGCACTAGGCTGGGTGTCATTGTGTCATTGTGTTCCTGCACTAGGCTGGGTGTCATTGTGTTCCTGCACTAGGCAGAGTGTCATTGTGTTCCTGCACTAGGCTGGGTGTCATTGTGTTCCTGCACTAGGCAGAGTGTCATTGTGTCATTGTGTTCCTGCACTAGGCTGGGTGTCATTGTGTTCCTGCACTAGGCTGGGTGTCATTGTGTTCCTGCACTAGGCTGGGTGTCATTGTGTTCCTGCACTAGGCTGGGTGTCATTGTGTTCCTGCACTAGGCTGGGTGTCATTGTGTTCCTGCACTAGGCTGGGTGTCATTGTGTTCCTGCACTAGGCTGGGTGTCAACGTGTTCCTGCACTAGGCTGGGTGTCAACGTGTTCCTGCACTAGGCTGGGTGTCAACGTGTTCCTGCACTAGGCTGGGTGTCAACGTGTTCCTGCACTAGGCTGGGTGTCAACGTGTTCCTGCACTAGGCTGGGTGTCATTGTGTCATTGTGTTCCTGCACTAGGCTGGGTGTCATTGTGTCATTGTGTTCCTGCACTAGGCTGGGTGTCATTGTGTTCCTGCACTAGGCTGGGTGTCATTGTGTCATTGTGTTCCTGCACTAGGCTGGGTGTCATTGTGTTCCTGCACTAGGCTGGGTGTCATTGTGTCAACGTGTTCCTGCACTAGGCTGGGTGTCAACGTGTTCCTGCACTAGGCTGGGTGTCATTGTGTCATTGTGTTCCTGCACTAGGCTGGGTGTCATTGTGTCATTGTGTTCCTGCACTAGGCTGGGTGTCATTGTGTTCCTGCACTAGGCAGAGTGTCATTGTGTTCCTGCACTAGGCTGGGTGTCATTGTGTTCCTGCACTAGGCAGAGTGTCATTGTGTCATTGTGTTCCTGCACTAGGCTGGGTGTCATTGTGTTCCTGCACTAGGCAGAGTGTCATTGTGTTCCTGCACTAGGCTGGGTGTCATTGTGTTCCTGTACTAGGCTGAGTGTCATTGTGTTCCTGCACAGACATGCGTACTTGTGTTAAAACGAGGTGTCTCTCCGCTACTTTAAGTCTGCCTCCCAGATGGCACCCTATTCCCTACATAGTGCACTAACTTTGACCAGAGTGCAATGGACCCTGTTCTAAAGTAGTGTCCCACCTGGAACGCAGGCCCAGATGGATCAACAGCTGTCTGGAGCTAAAGCAAGAGAGATGTTAACCCCCCCACCCCACCCTACATAGGTCACCACGTCTGACCAGAGCCCCCCGGGTGGTCTATAGAGCCCCCCGGGTGGTCTATAGAGCCCCCCGGGTGGTCTATAGAGCCCCCCGGGTGGTCTATAGAGCCCCCGGGTGGTCTATAGAGCCCCCGGGTGGTCTATAGAGCCCCGGGTGGTCTATAGAGCCCCGGGTGGTCTATAGAGCCCCCGGGTGGTCTATAGAGCCCCCGGGTGGTCTATAGAGCCCCCGGGTGGTCTATAGAGCCCCGGGTGGTCTATAGAGCCCCCGGGTGGTCTATAGAGCCCCGGGTGGTCTATAGAGCCCCCGGGTGGTCTATAGAGCCCCCCGGGTGGTCTATAGAGCCCCCCGGGTGGTCTATAGAGCCCCGGGTGGTCTATAGAGCCCCCCGGGTGGTCTATAGAGCCCCCCGGGTGGTCTATAGAGCCCCCCGGGCGGTAAGCTCAGCGGTGTGAACAGACTGACCTGTAAGTGCTGTCGGTCCATAAAGAGGAAGACCGACTGAGTTGGGTTGTTCATAACCATTCCAGCCTTGTCCCTCCGGCCGACAGCATGCAACAACTGCTTCTCGTAGTCTCCATGATGAAACTCAAACTTGGCCTGTGGATAAACAAAACACAAAATACATATTGGATACTTAATAAAATGGACGTTCACCATGACTGGCCCTCAACGTAACAGTATAGAATACTACTTGTGGTTAGAGTGGAGGGGTGGCAGGTAGCCTAGTGGTTAGAGTGTAGATGTGGCAGGTAGCCTAGTGGTTAGAGTGTAGAGGAGGCAGGTAGCCTAGTGGTTAGAGTGTAGAGGAGGCAGGTAGCCTAGTGGTTAGAGTGTAGAGGTGGCAGGGTAGCCTAGTGGTTAGAGTGTAGAGGAGGCAGGTAGCCTAGTGGTTAGAGTGTAGAGGAGGCAGGTATCCTAGTGGTTAGAGGGTAGAGGTGGCAGGGTAGCCTAGTGGTTAGAGTGTAGAGGTGGCAGGGTAGCCTAGTGGTTAGAGTGTAGAGGAGGCAGGTAGCCTAGTGGTTAGAGTGTAGAGGTGGCAGGGTAGCCTAGTGGTTAGAGTGTAGAGGAGGCAGGTAGCCTAGTGGTTAGAGTGTAGATGTGGCAGGTAGCCTAGTGGTTAGAGTGTAGAGGAGGCAGGTAGCCTAGTGGTTAGAGTGTAGAGGTGGCAGGGTAGCCTAGTGGTTAGAGTGTAGAGGTGGCAGGGTAGCCTAGTGGTTAGAGTGTAGATGTGGCAGGTAGCCTAGTGGTTAGAGTGTAGAGGAGGCAGGTAGCCTAGTGGTTAGAGTGTAGAGGTGGCAGGGTAGCCTAGTGGTTAGAGTGTAGAGGAGGCAGGTAGCCTAGTGGTTAGAGTGTAGAGGTGGCAGGGTAGCCTAGTGGTTAGAGTGTAGAGGTGGCAGGTAGCCTAGTGGTTAGAGTGTAGATGTGGCAGGTAGCCTAGTGGTTAGAGTGTAGAGGAGGCAGGTAGCCTAGTGGTTAGAGTGTAGAGGTGGCAGGGTAGCCTAGTGGTTAGAGTGTAGAGGAGGCAGGTAGCCTAGTGGTTAGAGTGTAGATGTGGCAGGTAGCCTAGTGGTTAGAGTGTAGAGGAGGCAGGTAGCCTAGTGGTTAGAGTGTAGAGGTGGCAGGGTAGCCTAGTGGTTAGAGTGTAGAGGTGGCAGGGTAGCCTAGTGGTTAGAGTGTAGAGGTGGCAGGTAGCCTAGTGGTTAGAGTATAGAGGAGGCAGGTAGCCTAGTGGTTAGAGTGTAGAGGTGGCAGGGTAGCCTAGTGGTTAGAGTGTAGAGGTGGCAGGGTAGCCTAGTGGTTAGAGTGTAGAGGTGGCAGGTAGCCTAGTGGTTAGAGTGTAGAGGAGGC
The DNA here is from genome assembly GCF_021184085.1 of Oncorhynchus gorbuscha. Classification (NCBI taxonomy): domain Eukaryota; kingdom Metazoa; phylum Chordata; class Actinopteri; order Salmoniformes; family Salmonidae; genus Oncorhynchus; species Oncorhynchus gorbuscha. The sequence goes on from NW_025746958.1 coordinate 28,015, forward strand.
AGGTAGCCTAGTGGTTAGAGTGTAGAGGTGGCAGGGTAGCCTAGTGGTTAGAGTGTAGAGGAGGCAGGTAGCCTAGTGGTTAGAGTGTAGAGGTGGCAGGGTAGCCTAGTGGTTAGAGTGTAGAGGTGGCAGGGTAGCCTAGTGGTTAGAGTGTAGAGGTGGCAGGTAGCCTAGTGGTTAGAGTGTAGAGGTGGCAGGGTAGCCTAGTGGTTAGAGTGTAGAGGAGGCAGGTAGCCTAGTGGTTAGAGTGTAGAGGTGGCAGGGTAGCCTAGTGGTTAGAGTGTAGAGGTGGCAGGGTAGCCTAGTGGTTAGAGTGTAGAGGAGGCAGGGTAGCCTAGTGGTTAGAGTGTAGAGGAGGCAGGTAGCCTAGTGGTTAGAGTGTAGAGGGGGCAGGTAGCCTAGTGGTTAGAGTGTAGAGGTGGCAGGGTAGCCTAGTGGTTAGAGTGTAGAGGTGGCAGGGTAGCCTAGTGGTTAGAGTGTAGAGGAGGCAGGGTAGCCTAGTGGTTAGAGTGGAGGGGCGGCAGGTATCCTAGTGGTTAGAGTGGAGGGGCGGCAGGTAGCCTAGTGGTTAGAGTGTAGAGGTGGCAGGTAACCTAGTGGTTAGAGTGTAGAGGTGGCAGGTAGCCTAGTGGTTAGAGTGTAGAGGTGGCAGGTAGTCTAGTGGTTAGAGTGTAGAGGAGGCAGGTAGTCTAGTGGTTAGAGTGTAGAGGTGGCAGGTAGTCTAGTGGTTAGAGTGTAGAGGAGGCAGGGTAGCCTAGTGGTTAGAGTGTAGAGGTGGCAGGGTAGCCTAGTGGTTAGAGTGTAGAGGTGGCAGGGTAGCCTAGTGGTTAGAGTGTAGAGGTGGCAGGGTAGCCTAGTGGTTAGAGTGTAGAGGAGGCAGGGTAGCCTAGTGGTTAGAGTGTAGAGGTGGCAGGGTAGCCTAGTGGTTAGAGTGTAGAGGTGGCAGGGTAGCCTAGTGGTTAGAGTGTAGAGGTGGCAGGTAGCCTAGTGGTTAGAGTGGAGGGGCGGCAGGTAGCCTAGTGGTTAGAGTGTAGAGGTGGCAGGGTAGCCTAGTGGTTAGAGTGTAGAGGTGGCAGGGTAGCCTAGTGGTTAGAGTGTAGAGGTGGCAGGTATCCTAGTGGTTAGAGTGTAGAGGTGGCAGGGTAGCCTAGTGGTTAGAGTGTAGAGGTGGCAGGGTAGCCTAGTGGTTAGAGTGTAGAGGTGGCAGGGTAGCCTAGTGGTTAGAGTGTAGAGGAGGCAGGTAGCCTAGTGGTTAGAGTGGAGGGGCGGCAGGTAGCCTAGTGGTTAGAGTGGAGGGGCGGCAGGTAGTCTAGTGGTTAGAGTGGAGGGACGGCAGGTAGCCTAGTGGTTAGAGTGGCAGGGTAGCCTAGTGGTTAGAGTGTAGAGGAGGCAGGTAGTCTAGTGGTTAGAGTGGAGGGGCGGTAGGTAGTCTAGTGGTTAGAGGGGCGGTAGGTAGTCTAGTGGTTACAGTGGAGGGGCGGTAGGTAGTCTAGTGGTTAGAGTGGAGGGGAGGCAGGTAGCCTAGTGGTTAGAGTGTAGAGGAGGCAGGTAGTCTAGTGGTTAGAGTGGAGGGGCGGCAGGTAGCCTAGTGGTTAGAGTGTAGAGGAGGCAGGTATCCCAGTGGTTAGAGCGTTGGACTAATAACTGAAAGGTTCGAAGATCGAATCCCCAAACCGACAAGGTAAAAATCTGTTGTTCTGCCCCTGAACAAGGCAGTTAACCCACTGTTCCTAGTCCGTCATTGAAAACGAGAACATGTTCTTAACTGACTTGCCTGGTTAAATAAAGGTCAAATAAAATAATATATACATTACATTTGAATTCAGGGGCGTAGTGAATAGGACCCAGGTGTGTAGCTATTTGATGAAGGAAGCTAAACGTTTTACCTGAACAGGCCTGAAGGGTTCGTCCTCGGCCCCCTTCCATCTGGAGAACAAGAGACAGACTATCTTCTCTATGTCATTACGCGGCCACAGGATGAAGTCCATCTCCTGGGTGCATCCTATGACATCCTGCAACAACAACAACAACCGAGGAACGACACAGTCAAACAGCACGTCACCTACTGACACAGGGCTCTGGTCCAAAGGACTGTGTCACTTGCTGGGTTCCCGTCCAATCCACAGATTTCCATGTGAATATTCAACATTTTCCCACCAGTGGTGTGTCTCCACCAAACCGACTTGATGCTGATAAAAATCAGTGTGCGATGACACGGTGCACAAAACAATGACACGGTGCACAAAACAACGACAGGGTGCACAAAACAACGACAGGGTGCACAAAACAACGACAGGGTGCACAAAACAACGACAGGGTGCACAAAACAACGACAGGGTGCACAAAACAACGACAGGGTGCACAAAACAATGACAGGGTGCACAAAACAATGACAGGGTGCACAAAACAATGACAGGGTGCACAAAACAATGACACGGTGCACAAAACAACGACAGGGTGCACAAAACAATGACAGGGTGCACAAAACAATGACAGGGTGCACAAAACAATGACAGGGTGCACAAAACAATGACAGGGTGCACAAAACAATGACAGGGTGCACAAAACAACGACAGGGTGCACAAAATTATGGCCCCCCCCCCCATGTACTGAATTAAGCGCTGAAGCTCATGTGTTCACATTTAACAATATGGATAGATATCACAAAAACCGCAGTGTTAAATAGTAAACTCCTTGGTATGTGCGCTCTAGCCAACAGATCGTGTGGGTAGGCTAGTCTACATCATGAGATTATTTATTTGTCAAACGGCAGTCGGGCATCGAGCTCATCAACATGCACTTTCACCACCACGTGGTGTTCATCATAACTTATTTCATCTGTAGGCTAATAAACGGCACGGTTTCCCCGAGCAGGGTGGGAAATGAACACCAGCCAGTAGTGTACAGACAGCCAGGTCACTGTCAGTGTCTACCCAAGGACAACAGACAATGTGGCAGGCTGGCTGAAGCGCTACCATGTGAGTCATGCTAGTAGAAATGAGGAACATTCACTGTTGACATAGTTGGATTGAAAATATACCTATTCATGTCACCGAGGGAGTGCTGAGGTTTAGAGGGTCTACACCAGCAGGTAATGGTTATAAGAGGAGGAAGGTATATAGTGGAGGGTCTACACCAGAAGGTAATGGGTATCTGTAGGAGGAGGGTATATAGTGGAGGGTCTACACCAGAAGGTAATGGGTATCTGTAGGAGGAGGGTATATAGTGGAGGGTCTACACCAGAAGGTAATTGTTATCGGAGGAAGGTATATAGTGTAGCACTAAGCTTGGAATGTGTTGAGTACAGGGGAGTACATGTGGCAGGCATTGATGAGGGGAGAGAGCCATGGATTAGTGATGGAGGGGGGTTGAGGTCAGGTCACCTTAAGGGAGAAATACCAGTTTATGGCCCATATCACTTGGTATCCTGCCTAGCAGTAAAGATACAATGTTTGTACAGATGGGTAGGAGGAGACTCAGCCTATGAGGAGAGGTTAAATATCAGGGCTTGTATAGATGGGTAGGAGGAGACTCAGCCTACAAGGAGAGGTTAAATATCAGTGCTTGTGTGAAAATGTTTGTCTAATGCAGTTGTATTGATGCTCTGGGAAGAATAAACTTGGTTAAGCTTTCGTAACGTCCGTAGAGTTTTTAACTCGGAGAAATAGAACCTAACAACATGAAGGAAAGGCCGACTGTGCCCGTACATGGTTTTGGTAGGTTTGCCCAACGGAAGGAACCCGGGTTCATGACTTACCCTGCGCATTGATTGGTAGCGTGGGGCGTGCAACTGCACGACATCTTTCTGCAGAAGTTCCATGGAACTCTGGAGGGAGTAGCTGGAAGCCTGCACACCTTTCAGGATATGGTCTTCATAGTTGTTGGTCATCACTGGTACCACTTCAGCTACCTCGAACAGCGCAGACTTCTTCTTCTGAAGGAGCAGAGAGGACAGGGAAGAGACAATAACAATAACCGTGCAGGCGATTTCTGCCATAGGAAGGAGCCGAGGAAATGGAAGAGACACGTAAGGGATTCGTTGATGTCTCTGGGTGTGAAGGATGTTAAGAGGTAGTTTTGTGAGCCAATGCTAACTAGATGTTGCCTGAGTTATACGTGCCAACGCTAGTTAGCAACTTTCAAACTGCAAGGCAGAAACAAAATGGTCTCCACGAGTTAAATGGGACTCTGGGGAAGTAGAAAGTAGAACCTCGTTGCTTCCTCCATGATACTCACCTTGTCCTTGAACACAAAGGCTATGTAGATCTTGAAGTCAAACTGGTCTGCCAAAGATTCCCTTTTCTTTCGAATCTGAGCACGGAGTCGATCTCTAGTTTGGTTTCTTCTCCAGGTTGGGTCCCCCATGATTAGATTTTGATGCTAGGTGTCTTCTCTAATTACAGAATATTTTTGACTATACTTTCGAGTTGTCTATAGGTTGCTCGTTAGCTACCTTTTACAGAACGAGAAATCTAAATTATTCTACACTAGCTCTTTTGAAATAACTACCAACTTAAGGAGGAAACAAATGAAATAGCAAGCTATGTCATTTTGTTTATTTAAAATAGTTTATGCTCAGGAGGAGGAGCAGGGTTCTTGAATCAATATTTGGCTACATTTGTTTTAGTAATTACTCAAGAAGCCATGCTGTGATTAAAAGTATGACATTTGAATACAGACCAAATGAACTTTAATTCTAACACATTTGCCTAGTGAAAACAAATGAGCAAATTAAAAATGAGAAGTACACCTTTTCCTTTAGGTTACTGACAACGACTACTAACAGAAAGGACAGCCATTTCCCAAACCCATACCGACTACTACTTCTCGCTCGTGAAATAGGAGATTAAACTACACGAAACAAAAAAAAGCAAGACAATTTTTATTTTATTCGTTTCTTCTTCTCAAACTCAAAGCTTCGTCCATGATTGACGCCGTGTCGTTTTGTGTTTATTCCTCGGCAGAGACCGCGTTATGAGCGTGTTGCTGAATGACCGAGGGACATGTATAGAAAAGCATCATGACAAGTCAATGTGGATGCCAGAAGCCGATGGCACCAAGTTAAAACATTGGAAGTTGACAAAAAAAGAGTATTTTTTAACATCTCCCGGGGTGTTTCTTAATTAATGCCATTGAACTGGTCCGCGGCCTTGTTTACTTCCGTCGTCGATACTCATAGCGTGACTATTTCAGTTGACAAAAGTTAAAAAACGTGTTAACTAGTTAAGACTACACTTTCAACACTAACTAGTTAGTGGGTCAACTAAACTAGCTACATCATTTTTTATTATTATTCGGATGTAATTGGGAGGCCTGTATAGTCGTGCGGGTTTAAGTTAGCTGACAAAGTCCCATGTTTCGTTTTTACATTTCCGCGGAGTTTCTGTCTGGTCTGTTTGGTGTTTAATGTCCGTTTGACGACCTAACTGTTGTCTCTCGGCATTTTAAATGACATTTTGCTTCAATATCATCATGCTGGTTAGTAATTCCCGTAGAGAGAACCGACTAGATTTTTACAAAAAAAATTTTTTTTTTTTTTTATACAGACAAAACAAAATGTGTTTTTCGAAAAAAATAAACTAATTTTTCACCCCCGTTGAAGTTGAATTATTAACTATTTATCTGCGCTGGGGTGTTTTGTTGTTTCGTGCTTTTCCTTCAGTCGTCACAACCACTAACTAACCTTTACATGCCATGTCAAGATAAATGGACAAACCAACTGAAATCCTCCGTTCTTTCAGAGGACACACGACGTGGGTTGTCTCCTGGTGGACCCATATTGAACGATGTTTTGTTTTTGTATTTTAAAGTAAAGTATTTTTATATATTTTTTGTTAAACGTATTTTTGTTGTTGTTCAGTTCCTTTTATGTATCCGTCCCTGGTGTCGGTAGTCTCGTCGTTGAACAAACCTTCCCAAAATGGCCGACCGGCGTCACACAGCCGCACCAGAGATGTTCTCTATCTGTGGCTATACAGGAAGCGAGAGGTCCAACTCCGCGGACGATTAAAAAAAAAATCTCTGCTTCCAGCTGCTGGAGGCGATGTTTCTATCCACTAAAAACAAGGAGTTTTTTTTATATATATTTTTTTTTATGTAGGTCACAATGAGAGAAAGTGTCGAAATTTGGTTTCACGACAATAAATACAATACATAAAAATAAAATAAAAATGAATGAGTTATTTACTACGTGAGGTTTATTTGATCGAATAGATGTTTCGTAATTGCTTACGTTGTTAAGAGTGTACTGATATAAGTGGGATCACGTGACATCCCGGAAACTTTGAGAAAAAACACTCATATTGGAGTTATTTTTATTTAACCTTTATTTAACTAGCATATCATCTTTGTTTTATTCATTTATACGAAAGTATCAGCAATCAACAATTTAAGTAGACCGTCATTGTAAATAATAATTTCTTCTTAACTGACTTGCCTAGTTAACTAAAGATTCAATTTAAAAACGCCCCTACATCTAACATGTCTAACACAACACAGGTATAAACAAGAAAATCCTCAATACATACAACCAAAATAAAACAAATGTGTGCAATTGTATTCACTCAGATAAATATCTCAATGATTCAGGAAGATATTCTTTTTGTTATTCACTATGGATAATGTCTTAACAAATCAAAATATTTGTAATTTTGGTGTAGAATTCTGGAATTTTTATTTGGCAAACAAGAATAAAAAAATTCACAATCATTTCAATGGTCATTTATCATTGCAATAGTTAACAGATTATATCCTTCATGTCAAAAACATGGGTCCTGTTCAAAAAGGTTTTCCCCAAGATCTTAATGGGTATGTTATGTCGAATCTTTCACCTTTTAGGACAGCATAGATCTTAATGGGTATATCTTATGTAGAATCTTAAAGTGCACTTCCTTAAAATTTGTTTGGTATAGAATATTTTTAAGGCATCAACCAAGCTTTTTTTCCAGACAAGGTCCAGAATAAGCATGTTCCAGGTTTAAGTTGGTTCTGTGAATGGAAAATGTGTCTTATGTATTTGAAACAACATTTCTCAAGTTAAGCCCCTCCTTCCAAGCTGAGTTCTGGATAAGCCCCGCCTTCCAAGCTGAGTTCTGGATAAGCCCCGCCTTCCAAGCTGAGTTCTGGATAAGCCCCGCCTTCCAAGCTGAGTCATGGTTAAGCCCCGCCTTCCAAGCTGAGTTCTGGATAAGCCCCACCTTCCAAGCTGAGTTCTGGATAAGCCCCGCCTTCAAGCTGAGTCATGGTTAAGCCCCGCCTTCCAAGCTGAGTTCTGGATAAGCCCCACCTTCCAAGCTGAGTTCTGGATAAGCCCCACCTTCCAAGCTGAATTCTGGATAAGCCTCGCCTTCTAAGCTGAGTTCTGGATAAGCCCCGCCTTCCAAGCTGATTTCTGGTTAAGCCCCGCCTTCCAAGCTGATTTCTGGTTAAGCCCCGCCTTCCAAGCTGAATTCTGGATAAGCCCCGCCTTCCAAGCTGAAGCCTGTTTGAATCTAATTTATTATGGCATCTGTCTTTCTTTAATCTTTTGGCATAAACCAGAGCAATCAATTTGTAATCAATATTCTAATTGTCAATGAGAGAAGGGTCTTTATCGGGCTTCGGAATCAATGAAATAAGGCCCTGTTTCATAGTGGAGACCTTTTTACAATTTACAATGCAATCTCGAAACATATAAAACAATAGGGTCTTCAAGTAACTCCCCAAACGGCCTTATATTTCAAATGCCGCCAGGACCAGCCGAGTTCCCTTTTTCATTGAATTCAGAGCCTCTCTGAGGTCTTCGATGGAAACACAGGTGAATCGCAAACTGACTGGAAATCATCTTCAATTACAGGGAACTTCATTCTGAACGTGGTAAATGTAGCTAGCAGAACCTTCTTCCTGAAATGTAGCTATCACAACCTTCTTCCTGAAATGTAGCTAGCACAACCTTCTTCCTGAAATGTAGCTATCACAACCTTCTTCCTGAAATGTAGCTATCACAACCTTCTTCCTGAAATGTAGCTATCACAACCTTCTTCCTGAAATGTAGCTATCACAACCTTCTTCCTGAAATGTAGCTATCACAACCTTCTTCCTGAAATGTAGCTATCAAATCAAAATCAAAATCAAATTTTATTTGTCACATACACATGGTTAGCAGATGTTAATGCGAGTGTAGCGAAATGCTTGTGCTTCTAGTTCCGACAATGCAGTGATAACCAACAAGTAATCTAACTAACAATTCCAAAACTACTGTCTTATACACAGTGTAAGGGGATAAGGAACATGTACATAAGGATATATGAATGAGTGATGGTACAGAGCAGCATACAGTAGATGGTATCGAGTACAGTATATACATATGAGATGAGTGTGTAGACAAGTAAACAAAGTGGCATAGTTAAAGTGGCTAGTGATACATGTGTTACATAAGGATGCAGTCGATGATGTAGAGTACAGTATATACATATGCATATGAGATGAATAATGTAGGGTAAGTAACATTATATAAGGTAGCATTGTTTAAAGTGGCTAGTGATATATTTACATCATTTCCCATCAATTCCCATTATTAAAATGGCTGGAGTTGGGTCAGTGTCAATGACAGTGTGTTGGCAGCAGCCACTCAGTGTTAGTGGTGGCTGTTTAACAGTCTGATGGCCTTGAGATAGAAGCTGTTTTTCAGTCTCTCGGTCCCAGCTTTGATGCACCTGTACTGACCTCGCCTTCTGGATGATAGCGGGGTGAACAGGCAGTGGTTCGGGTGGTTGATGTCCTTGATGATCTTTATGGCCTTCCTGTAACAACGGGTGGTGTAGGTGTCCTGGAGGGCAGGTAGTTTGCCCCGGTGATGCGTTGTGCAGTCCTCACTACCCTCTGGAGAGCCTTACGGTTGAGGGCGGAGCAGTTGCCGTACCAGGCGGTGATACAGCCCGACAGGATGCTCTCGATTGTGCATCTGTAGAAGTTTGTGAGTGCTTTTGGTGACAAGCCGAATTTCTTCAGCCTCCTGAGGTTGAATAGGCGCTGCTGCGCTCTTCTTCACGACGCTGTCAGTGTGAGTGGACCAATTCAGTTTGTCTGTGATGTGTATGCCGAGGAACTTAAAACTAGCTACCCTCTCCACTACTGTTCCATCGATGTGGATAGGGGGGTGTTCCCTCTGCTGTTTCCTGAAGTCCACAATCATCTCCTTAGTTTTGTTGACGTTGAGTGTGAGGTTATTTTCCTGACACCACACTCCGAGGGCCCTCACCTCCTCCCTGTAGGCCGTCTCGTCGTTGTTGGTAATCAAGCCTACCACTGTTGTGTCGTCCGCAAACTTGATGATTGAGTTGGAGCGTGCGTGGCCACGCAGTCGTGGGTGAACAGGGAGTACAGGAGAGGGCTCAGAACGCACCCTTGTGGGGCCCCCGTGTTGAGGATCAGCGGGGAGGAGATGTTGTTGCCTACCCTCACCACCTGGGGCGGCCCGTCAGGAAGTCCAGTACCCAGTTGCACAGGGCGGGGTGGAGACCCAGGGTCTCGAGCTTGATGACGAGCTTGGAGGGTACTATGGTGTTGAATGCCGAGCTGTAGTCGATGAACAGCATTCTCACATAGGTATTCCTCTTGTCCAGGTGGGTTAGGGCAGTGTGCAGTGTGGTTGAGATTGCATCGTCTGTTGTCCTATTTGGGCGGTAAGCAAATTGGAGTGGGTCTAGGGTGTCAGGTAGGGTGGAGGTGATATGGTCCTTGACTAGTCTCTCAAAGCACTTCATGATGACGGAAGTGAGTGCTACGGGGCGGTAGTCGTTTAGCTCTCAGTTACCTTAGCTTTCTTGGGAACAGGAACAATGGTGGCCCTCTTGAAGCATGTGGGAACAGCAGACTGGTATAGGGATTGATTGAATATGTCCGTAAACACACCGGCCAGCTGGTCTGCGCATGCTCTGAGGGCGCGGCTGGGGATGCCGTCTGGGCCTGCAGCCTTGCGAGGTTAACACGTTTAAATGTCTTACTCACCTCGGCTGCAGTGAAGGAGAGACCGCATGTTTCCGTTGCAGGCCGTGTCAGTGGCACTGTATTGTCCTCAAAGCGGGCAAAAAGTTATTTAGTCTGCCTGGGAGCAAGACATCCTGGTCCGTGACTGGGCTGGATTTCATCTTGTAGTCCGTGATTGACTGTAGACCCTGCCACATGCCTCTTGTGTCTGAGCCATTGAATTGAGATTCCACTTTGTCTCTGTACTGACGCTTAGCTTGTTTAATAGCCTTACGGAGGGAATAGCTGCACTGTTTGTATTCAGTCATGTTGCCAGACACCTTGCCCTGATTAAAAGCAGTGGTTCGCGCTTTCAGTTTCACGCGAATGCTGCCATCAATCCACGGTTTCTGGTTAGGGAATGTTTTTATCGTTGCTATGGGAACGACATCTTCAACGCTCGTTCTAATGAACTCGCACACCCGAATCAGCGTATTCGTCAATATTCCCATCTGACCTTGTACGAAACATGTCCCCAGTCACGTGATGGAAGCAGTCTTGGAGTGTAGAGTCAGCTTGGTCTGACCAGCGTTGGACAGACCTCAGCGTGGGAGCCTCTTGTTTTAATTTCTGCCTGTAGGCAGGGGATCAGCAAAATGGAGTCGTGGTCAGCTTTCCCGAAGGGCGGGGCAGGGCCTTATATGAGTCGCGGAAGTTAGAGTAACAATGATCCAAGGTTTTACCACCCCTGGTTGCGCAATCGATATGCTGATAAAATTTAGGAGTCTTGTTTTCAGATTGGCTTTGTTAAAATCCCCAGCTACAATGAATGCAGCCTCCGGATAGGGGGCGTATGCCTCATGACTAACGGGACATGGTGTGATGAAGGAAACATACAGGAACTCAGATCCTTCTGTTCACCTGATTTAGAATTCCTCACAATCAAATGTAGACCGCATTATCTTCCAAGAGAATTCTCTTCGATTATAATCACAGCCGTATATATCCCCCCCAAGCAGACACATCGATGGCTCCGAACGAACTTTATTTAACTCTTTGCAAACTGGAAAACATTTATCCGGAGGCTGCATTCATTGTAGCTGGGGATTTTAACAAAGCCAATCTGAAAACAAGACTCCCTAAATTTTATCAGCATATCGATTGCGTAACCAGGGGTGGTAAAACCTTGGATCATTGTTACTCTAACTTCCGCAACTCATATAAGGCCCTGCCCCGCCCCCCTTTCGGGAAAGCTGACCACGACTCCATTTTGCTGATCCCTGCCTACAGGCAGAAATTAAAACAAGAGGCTCCCACGCTGAGGTCTGTCCAACGCTGGTCAGACCAAGCTGACTCTACACTCCAAGACTGCTTCCATCACGTGGACTGGGACATGTTTCGTATTGCGTCAGATGGGAATATTGACGAATACGCTGATTCGGTGTGCGAGTTCATTAGAACGTGCGTTGAAGATGTCGTTCCCATAGCAACGATAAAAACATTCCCTAACCAGAAACCGTGGATTGATGGCAGCATTCGCGTGAAACTGAAAGCGCGAACCACTGCTTTTAATCAGGGCAAGGTGTCTGGCAACATGACTGAATACAAACAGTGCAGCTATTCCCTCCGTAAGGCTATTAAACAAGCTAAGCGTCAGTACAGAGACAAAGTGGAATCTCAATTCAATGGCTCAGACACAAGAGGCATGTGGCAGGGTCTACAGTCAATCACGGACTACAAGATGAAATCCAGCCCAGTCACGGACCAGGATGTCTTGCTCCCAGGCAGACTAAATAACTTTTTTGCCCGCTTTGAGGACAATACAGTGCCACTGACACGGCCTGCAACGGAAACATGCGGTCTCTCCTTCACTGCAGCCGAGGTGAGTAAGACATTTAAACGTGTTAACCCTCGCAAGGCTGCAGGCCCAGACGGCATCCCCAGCCGCGCCCTCAGAGCATGCGCAGACCAGCTGGCCGGTGTGTTTACGGACATATTCAATCAATCCCTATACCAGTCTGCTGTTCCCACATGCTTCAAGAGGGCCACCATTGTTCCTGTTCCCAAGAAAGCTAAGGTAACTGAGCTAAACGACTACCGCCCCGTAGCACTCACTTCCGTCATCATGAAGTGCTTTGAGAGACTAGTCAAGGACCATATCACCTCCACCCTACCTGACACCCTAGACCCACTCCAATTTGCTTACCGCCCAAATAGGACAACAGACGATGCAATCTCAACCACACTGCACACTGCCCTAACCCACCTGGACAAGAGGAATACCTATGTGAGAATGCTGTTCATCGACTACAGCTCGGCATTCAACACCATAGTACCCTCCAAGCTCGTCATCAAGCTCGAGACCCTGGGTCTCCACCCCGCCCTGTGCAACTGGGTACTGGACTTCCTGACGGGCCGCCCCCAGGTGGTGAGGGTAGGCAACAACATCTCCTCCCCGCTGATCCTCAACACGGGGGGCCCCACAAGGGTGCGTTCTGAGCCCTCTCCTGTACTCCCTGTTCACCCACGACTGCGTGGCCACGCACGCCTCCAACTCAATCATCAAGTTTGCGGACGACACAACAGTGGTAGGCTTGATTACCAACATCTACGAGACGGCCTACAGGGAGGAGGTGAGGGCCCTCGGAGTGTGGTGTCAGGAAAATAACCTCACACTCAACGTCAACAAAACTAAGGAGATGATTGTGGACTTCAGGAAACAGCAGAGGGAACACCCCCCCCTATCCACATCGATGGAACAGTAGTGGAGAGGGTAGCTAGTTTTAAGTTCCTCAGCATACACATCACAGACAAACTGAATTGGTCCACTCACACTGACAGCGTCGTGAAGAAGGCGCAGCAGCGCCTATTCAACCTCAGGAGGCTGAAGAAATTCGGCTTGTCACCAAAAGCACTCACAAACTTCTACAGATGCACAATCGAGAGCATCCTGGCGGGCTGTATCACCGCCTGGTACGGCAACTGCTCCGCCCTCAACCGTAAGGCTCTCCAGAGGGTAGTGAGGACTGCACAACGCATCACCGGGGCAAACTACCTGCCCTCCAGGACACCTACACCACCCGTTGTTACAGGAAGGCCATAAAGATCATCAAGGACATCAACCACCCGAACCACTGCCTGTTCACCCCGCTATCATCCAGAAGGCGAGGTCAGTACAGGTGCATCAAAGCTGGGACCGAGAGACTGAAAAACAGCTTCTATCTCAAGGCCATCAGACTGTTAAACAGCCACCACTAACACTGAGTGGCTGCTGCCAACACACTGTCATTGACACTGACCCAACTCCAGCCATTTTAATAATGGGAATTGATGGGAAATGATGTAAATATATCACTAGCCACTTTAAACAATGCTACCTTATATAATGTTACTTACCCTACATTATTCATCTCATATGCATATGTATATACTGTACTCTACATCATCGACTGCATCCTTATGTAACACATGTATCACTAGCCACTTTAACTATGCCACTTTGTTTACTTGTCTACACACTCATCTCATATGTATATACTGTACTCGATACCATCTACTGTATGCTGCTCTGTACCATCACTCATTCATATATCCTTATGTACATGTTCCTTATCCCCTTACACTGTGTATAAGACAGTAGTTTTGGAATTGTTAGTTAGATTACTTGTTGGTTATCACTGCATTGTCGGAACTAGAAGCACAAGCATTTCGCTACACTCGCATTAACATCTGCTAACCATGTGTATGTGACAAATAAAATTTGATTTTGATTTTGATTTGATAGCTACATTTCAGGAAGAAGGTTGTGATAGCTACATTTCAGGAAGAAGGTTGTGATAGCTACATTTCAGGAAGAAGGTTGTGATAGCTACATTTCAGGAAGAAGGTTGTGATAGCTACATTTCAGGAAGAAGGTTGTGATAGCTACATTTCAGGAAGAAGGTTGTGCTAGCTACATTTCAGGAAGAAGGTTGTGCTAGCTACATTTCAGGAAGAAGGTTGTGATAGCTACATTTCAGGAAGAAGGTTGTGATAGCTACATTTCAGGAAAAAGGTTGTGATAGCTACATTTCAGGAAGAAGGTTGTGATGGCTACATTTACCACGTTCAGAATGAAGTTCCCTGTAATTGAAGATGATTGCCAGTCAGTTTGCGATTCACCTGTGTTTCCATCGAAGACCTCAGAGAGGCTCTGAATTCAATGAAAAAGGGAACTCGGCTGGTCCTGGCGGCATTTGAAATATAAGGCCGTTTGGGGAGTTACTTGAAGACCCTATTGTTTTATATGTTTCGAGATTGCATTGTAAATTGTAAAAAGGTCTCCACTATGAAACAGGGCCTTATTTCATTGATTCCGAAGCCCGATAAAGACCCTTCTCTCATTGACAATTAGAATATTGATTACAAATTGATTGCTCTGGTTTATGCCAAAAGATTAAAGAAAGACAGATGCCATAATAAATTAGATTCAAACAGGCTTCAGCTTGGAAGGCGGGGCTTATCCAGAATTCAGCTTGGAAGGCGGGGCTTAACCAGAAATCAGCTTGGAAGGCGGGGCTTAACCAGAAATCAGCTTGGAAGGCGGGGCTTATCCAGAACTCAGCTTAGAAGGCGAGGCTTATCCAGAATTCAGCTTGGAAGGTGGGGCTTATCCAGAACTCAGCTTGGAAGGTGGGGCTTATCCAGAACTCAGCTTGGAAGGCGGGGCTTAACCATGACTCAGCTTGGAAGGCGGGGCTTATCCAGAACTCAGCTTGGAAGGTGGGGCTTATCCAGAACTCAGCTTGGAAGGCGGGGCTTAACCATGACTCAGCTTGGAAGGCGGGGCTTATCCAGAACTCAGCTTGGAAGGCGGGGCTTATCCAGAACTCAGCTTGGAAGGCGGGGCTTATCCAGAACTCAGCTTGGAAGGAGGGGCTTAACTTGAGAAATGTTGTTTCAAATACATAAGACACATTTTCCATTCACAGAACCAACTTAAACCTGGAACATGCTTATTCTGGACCTTGTCTGGAAAAAAAGCTTGGTTGATGCCTTAAAAATATTCTATACCAAACAAATTTTAAGGAAGTGCACTTTAAGATTCTACATGAGATATACCCATTAAGATCTATGCTGTCCTAAAAGGTGAAAGATTCGACATAACATACCCATTAAGATCTTGGGGAAAACCTTTTTGAACAGGACCCATGTTTTTGACATGAAGGATATAATCTGTTAACTATTGCAATGATAAATGACCATTGAAATGATTGTGAATTTTTTTATTCTTGTTTGCCAAATAAAAATTCCAGAATTCTACACCAAAATTACAAATATTTTGATTTGTTAAGACATTATCCATAGTGAATAACAAAAAGAATATCTTCCTGAATCATTGAGATATTTATCTGAGTGAATACAATTGCACACATTTGTTTTATTTTGGTTGTATGTATTGAGGATTTTCTTGTTTATACCTGTGTTGTGTTAGACATGTTAGATGTAGGGGCGTTTTTTAAATTGAATCTTTAGTTAACTAGGCAAGTCAGTTAAGAAGAAATTATTATTTACAATGACGGTCTACTTAAATTGTTGATTGCTGATACTTTCGTATAAATGAATAAAACAAAGATGATATGCTAGTTAAATAAAGGTTAAATAAAAATAACTCCAATATGAGTGTTTTTTCTCAAAGTTTCCGGGATGTCACGTGATCCCACTTATATCAGTACACTCTTAACAACGTAAGCAATTACGAAACATCTATTCGATCAAATAAACCTCACGTAGTAAATAACTCATTCATTTTTATTTTATTTTTATGTATTGTATTTATTGTCGTGAAACCAAATTTCGACACTTTCTCTCATTGTGACCTACATAAAAAAATATATATATAAAAAAAACTCCTTGTTTTTAGTGGATAGAAACATCGCCTCCAGCAGCTGGAAGCAGAGATTTTTTTTTTAATCGTCCGCGGAGTTGGACCTCTCGCTTCCTGTATAGCCACAGATAGAGAACATCTCTGGTGCGGCTGTGTGACGCCGGTCGGCCATTTTGGGAAGGTTTGTTCAACGACGAGACTACCGACACCAGGGACGGATACATAAAAGGAACTGAACAACAACAAAAATACGTTTAACAAAAAAATATATAAAAAATACTTTACTTTAAAATACAAAAACAAAACATCGTTCAATATGGGTCCACCAGGAGACAACCCACGTCGTGTGTCCTCTGAAAGAACGGAGGATTTCAGTTGGTTTGTCCATTTATCTTGACATGGCATGTAAAGGTTAGTTAGTGGTTGTGACGACTGAAGGAAAAGCACGAAACAACAAAACACCCCAGCGCAGATAAATAGTTAATAATTCAACTTCAACGGGGGTGAAAAATTAGTTTATTTGTTTCGAAAAACACGTTTTGTTTTGTCTGTATAAAAAAAAATATTTTTTTTTTGTAAAAATCTAGTCGGTTCTCTCTACGGGAATTACTAACCAGCATGATGATATTGAAGCAAAATGTCATTTAAAATGCCGAGAGACAACAGTTAGGTCGTCAAACGGACATTAAACACCAAACAGACCAGACAGAAACTCCGCGGAAATGTAAAAACGAAACATGGGACTTTGTCAGCTAACTTAAACCCGCACGACTATACAGGCCTCCCAATTACATCCGAATAATAATAAAAAATGATGTAGCTAGTTTAGTTGACCCACTAACTAGTTAGTGTTGAAAGTGTAGTCTTAACTAGTTAACACGTTTTTTAACTTTTGTCAACTGAAATAGTCACGCTATGAGTATCGACGACGGAAGTAAACAAGGCCGCGGACCAGTTCAATGGCATTAATTAAGAAACACCCCGGGAGATGTTAAAAAATACTCTTTTTTTGTCAACTTCCAATGTTTTAACTTGGTGCCATCGGCTTCTGGCATCCACATTGACTTGTCATGATGCTTTTCTATACATGTCCCTCGGTCATTCAGCAACACGCTCATAACGCGGTCTCTGCCGAGGAATAAACACAAAACGACACGGCGTCAATCATGGACGAAGCTTTGAGTTTGAGAAGAAGAAACGAATAAAATAAAAATTGTCTTGCTTTTTTTTTTGTTTCGTGTAGTTTAATCTCCTATTTCACGAGCGAGAAGTAGTAGTCGGTATGGGTTTGGGAAATGGCTGTCCTTTCTGTTAGTAGTCGTTGTCAGTAACCTAAAGGAAAAGGTGTACTTCTCATTTTTAATTTGCTCATTTGTTTTCACTAGGCAAATGTGTTAGAATTAAAGTTCATTTGGTCTGTATTCAAATGTCATACTTTTAATCACAGCATGGCTTCTTGAGTAATTACTAAAACAAATGTAGCCAAATATTGATTCAAGAACCCCTGCTCCTCCTCCTGAGCATAAACTATTTTAAATAAACAAAATGACATAGCTTGCTATTTCATTTGTTTCCTCCTTAAGTTGGTAGTTATTTCAAAAGAGCTAGTGTAGAATAATTTAGATTTCTCGTTCTGTAAAAGGTAGCTAACGAGCAACCTATAGACAACTCGAAAGTATAGTCAAAAATATTCTGTAATTAGAGAAGACACCTAGCATCAAAATCTAATCATGGGGGACCCAACCTGGAGAAGAAACCAAACTAGAGATCGACTCCGTGCTCAGATTCGAAAGAAAAGGGAATCTTTGGCAGACCAGTTTGACTTCAAGATCTACATAGCCTTTGTGTTCAAGGACAAGGTGAGTATCATGGAGGAAGCAACGAGGTTCTACTTTCTACTTCCCCAGAGTCCCATTTAACTCGTGGAGACCATTTTGTTTCTGCCTTGCAGTTTGAAAAAAAGTTGCTAACTAGCGTTGGCACGTATAACTCAGGCAACATCTAGTTAGCATTGGCTCACAAAACTACCTCTTAACATCCTTCACACCCAGAGACATCAACGAATCCCTTACGTGTCTCTTCCATTTCCTCGGCTCCTTCCTATGGCAGAAATCGCCTGCACGGTTATTGTTATTGTCTCTTCCCTGTCCTCTCTGCTCCTTCAGAAGAAGAAGTCTGCGCTGTTCGAGGTAGCTGAAGTGGTACCAGTGATGACCAACAACTATGAAGACCATATCCTGAAAGGTGTGCAGGCTTCCAGCTACTCCCTCCAGAGTTCCATGGAACTTCTGCAGAAAGATGTCGTGCAGTTGCACGCCCCACGCTACCAATCAATGCGCAGGGTAAGTCATGAACCCGGGTTCCTTCCGTTGGGCAAACCTACCAAAACCATGTACGGGCACAGTCGGCCTTTCCTTCATGTTGTTAGGTTCTATTTCTCCGAGTTAAAAACTCTACGGACGTTACGAAAGCTTAACCAAGTTTATTCTTCCCAGAGCATCAATACAACTGCATTAGACAAACATTTTCACACAAGCACTGATATTTAACCTCTCCTTGTAGGCTGAGTCTCCTCCTACCCATCTATACAAGCCCTGATATTTAACCTCTCCTCATAGGCTGAGTCTCCTCCTACCCATCTGTACAAACATTGTATCTTTACTGCTAGGCAGGATACCAAGTGATATGGGCCATAAACTGGTATTTCTCCCTTAAGGTGACCTGACCTCAACCCCCCTCCATCACTAATCCATGGCTCTCTCCCCTCATCAATGCCTGCCACATGTACTCCCCTGTACTCAACACATTCCAAGCTTAGTGCTACACTATATACCTTCCTCCGATAACAATTACCTTCTGGTGTAGACCCTCCACTATATACCCTCCTCCTACAGATACCCATTACCTGCTGGTGTAGACCCTCCACTATATACCTTCCTCCTATACCCATTACCTTCTGGTCTAGACCCTCCACTATATACCCTCCTCCTACAGATACCCATTACCTTCTGGTGTAGACCCTCCACTATATACCCTCCTCCTACAGATACCCATTACCTTCTGGTGTAGACCCTCCACTATATACCTTCCTCCTCTTATAACCATTACCTGCTGGTGTAGACCCTCTAAACCTCAGCACTCCCTCGGTGACATGAATAGGTATATTTTCAATCCAACTATGTCAACAGTGAATGTTCCTCATTTCTACTAGCATGACTCACATGGTAGCGCTTCAGCCAGCCTGCCACATTGTCTGTTGTCCTTGGGTAGACACTGACAGTGACCTGGCTGTCTGTACACTACTGGCTGGTGTTCATTTCCCACCCTGCTCGGGGAAACCGTGCCGTTTATTAGCCTACAGATGAAATAAGTTATGATGAACACCACGTGGTGGTGAAAGTGCATGTTGATGAGCTCGATGCCCGACTGCCGTTTGACAAATAAATAATCTCATGATGTAGACTAGCCTACCCACACGAACTGTTGGCTAGAGCGCACATACCAAGGAGTTTACTATTTAACACTGCGGTTTTTGTGATATCTATCCATATTGTTAAATGTGAACACATGAGCTTCAGCGCTTAATTCAGTACATGGGGGGGTGTCATAATTTTGTGCACCGTGTCATTGTTTTGTGCACCCTGTCATTGTTTTGTGCACCCTGTCATTGTTTTGTGCACCCTGTCGTTGTTTTGTGCACCCTGTCGTTGTTTTGTGCACCCTGTCGTTGTTTTGTGCACCCTGTCGTTGTTTTGTGCACCCTGTCGTTGTTTTGTGCACCCTGTCGTTGTTTTGTGCACCCTGTCATTGTTTTGTGCACCCTGTCATTGTTTTGTGCACCGTGTCATTGTTTTGTGCACCCTGTCGTTGTTTTGTGCACCCTGTCGTTGTTTTGTGCACCCTGTCGTTGTTTTGTGCACCCTGTCGTTGTTTTGTGCACCGTGTCATTGTTTTGTGCACCGTGTCATCGCACACTGATTTTTATCAGCATCAAGTCGGTTTGGTGGAGACACACCACTGGTGGGAAAATGTTGAATATTCACATGGAAATCTGTGGATTGGACGGGAACCCAGCAAGTGACACAGTCCTTTGGACCAGAGCCCTGTGTCAGTAGGTGACGTGCTGTTTGACTGTGTCGTTCCTCGGTTGTTGTTGTTGTTGCAGGATGTCATAGGATGCACCCAGGAGATGGACTTCATCCTGTGGCCGCGTAATGACATAGAGAAGATAGTCTGTCTCTTGTTCTCCAGATGGAAGGGGGCCGAGGACGAACCCTTCAGGCCTGTTCAGGTAAAACGTTTAGCTTCCTTCATCAAATAGCTACACACCTGGGTCCTATTCACTACGCCCCTGAATTCAAATGTAATGTATATATTATTTTATTTGACCTTTATTTAACCAGGCAAGTCAGTTAAGAACATGTTCTCGTTTTCAATGACGGACTAGGAACAGTGGGTTAACTGCCTTGTTCAGGGGCAGAACAACAGATTTTTACCTTGTCGGTTTGGGGATTCGATCTTCGAACCTTTCAGTTATTAGTCCAACGCTCTAACCACTGGGATACCTGCCTCCTCTACACTCTAACCACTGGGATACCTGCCTCCTCTACACTCTAACCACTAGACTACCTGCCTCCTCTACACTCTAACCACTAGGCTACCCTGCCACCTCTACACTCTAACCACTAGGCTACCTGCCTCCCCTCCACTCTAACCACTAGACTACCTACCGCCCCTCCACTGTAACCACTAGACTACCTACCGCCCCTCCACTCTAACCACTAGACTACCTACCGCCCCTCCACTCTAACCACTAGACTACCTGCCTCCTCTACACTCTAACCACTAGGCTACCCTGCCTCCTCTACACTCTAACCACTAGGCTACCCTGCCACTCTAACCACTAGGCTACCTGCCACCTCTACACTCTAACCACTAGGCTACCTGCCGTCCCTCCACTCTAACCACTAGACTACCTGCCTCCTCTACACTCTAACCACTAGGCTACCCTGCCTCCTCTACACTCTAACCACTAGGCTACCCTGCCACTCTAACCACTAGGCTACCTGCCTCCTCTACACTCTAACCACTAGGCTACCCTGCCACCTCTACACTAACCACTAGGCTACCCTGCCACCTCTACACTCTAACCACTAGGCTACCCTGCCGCCTCTACACTCTAACCACTAGGCTACCCTGCCACCTCTACACTCTAACCACTAGGCTACCCTGCCGCCTCTACACTCTAACCACTAGGCTACCTGCCTCCTCTACACTCTAACCACTAGGCTACCCTGCCACCTCTACACTCTAACCACTAGGCTACCCTGCCTCCTCTACACTCTAACCACTAGGCTACCCTGCCACCTCTACACTCTAACCACTAGGCTACCCTGCCACCTCTACACTCTAACCACTAGGCTACCCTGCCACCTCTACACTCTAACCACTAGGCTACCCTGCCACCTCTACACTCTAACCACTAGGCTACCTGCCTCCTCTACACTCTAACCACTAGGCTACCCTGCCACCTCTACACTCTAACCACTAGGCTTTCCTGCCTCCTCTACACTCTAACCACTAGGCTACCCTGCCTCCTCTACACTCTAACCACTAGGCTACCCTGCCACCTCTACACTCTAACCACTAGGCTACCCTGCCTCCTCTACACTCTAACCACTAGGCTACCTGCCTCCTCTACACTCTAACCACTAGGCTACCCTGCCACCTCTACACTCTAACCACAAGTAGTATTCTATACTGTTACGTTGAGGGCCAGTCATGGTGAACGTCCATTTTATTAAGTATCCAATATGTATTTTGTGTTTTGTTTATCCACAGGCCAAGTTTGAGTTTCATCATGGAGACTACGAGAAGCAGTTGTTGCATGCTGTCGGCCGGAGGGACAAGGCTGGAATGGTTATGAACAACCCAACTCAGTCGGTCTTCCTCTTTATGGACCGACAGCACTTACAGGTCAGTCTGTTCACACCGCTGAGCTTACCGCCCGGGGGGCTCTATAGACCACCCGGGGGGCTCTGGTCAGACGTGGTGACCTATGTAGGGTGGGGTGGGGGGGTTAACATCTCTCTTGCTTTAGCTCCAGACAGCTGTTGATCCATCTGGGCCTGCGTTCCAGGTGGGACACTACTTTAGAACAGGGTCCATTGCACTCTGGTCAAAGTTAGTGCACTATGTAGGGAATAGGGTGCCATCTGGGAGGCAGACTTAAAGTAGCGGAGAGACACCTCGTTTTAACACAAGTACGCATGTCTGTGCAGGAACACAATGACACTCGGCCTAGTGCAGGAACACAATGACACCCGGCCTAGTGCAGGAACACAATGACACCCAGCCTAGTGCAGGAACACAATGACACCCAGCCTAGTACAGGAACACAATGACACCCAGCCTAGTGCAGGAACACAATGACACCCAGCCTAGTACAGGAACACAATGACACCCAGCCTAGTGCAGGAACACAATGACACCCAGCCTAGTGCAGGAACACAATGACACTCAGCCTAGTGCAGGAACACAATGACACTCAGCCTAGTGCAGGAACACAATGACACTCAGCCTAGTGCAGGAACACAATGACACTCAGCCTAGTGCAGGAACACAATGACACTCAGCCTAGTGCAGGAACACAATGACACTCAGCCTAGTGCAGGAACACAATGACACTCAGCCTAGTGCAGGAACACAATGACACCCAGCCTAGTGCAGGAACACAATGACACCCAGCCTAGTGCAGGAACACAATGACACCCAGCCTAGTGCAGGAACACAATGACACCCAGCCTAGTGCAGGAACACAATGACACCCAGCCTAGTGCAGGAACACAATGACACCCAGCCTAGTGCAGGAACACAATGACACCCAGCCTAGTGCAGGAACACAATGACACAATGACACTCTGCCTAGTGCAGGAACACGTTGCCACCCAGCCTAGTGCAGGAACACGTTGCCACCCAGCCTAGTGCAGGAACACGTTGACACCCAGCCTAGTGCAGGAACACAATGACACCCAGCCTAGTGCAGGAACACAATGACACCCAGCCTAGTGCAGGAACACAATGACACCCAGCCTAGTGCAGGAACACAATGACACCCAGCCTAGTGCAGGAACACAATGACACCCAGCCTAGTGCAGGAACACAATGACACCCAGCCTAGTGCAGGAACACAATGACACCCAGCCTAGTGCAGGAACACAATGACACCCAGCCTAGTGCAGGAACACAATGACACCCAGCCTAGTGCAGGAACACAATGACACCCAGCCTAGTGCAGGAACACAATGACACCCAGCCTAGTGCAGGAACACAATGACACTCAGCCTAGTGCAGGAACACAATGACACCCAGCCTAGTGCAGGAACACAATGACACCCGGCCTAGTGCAGGAACACAATGACACTCGGCCTAGTGCAGGAACACAATGACACTCGGCCTAGTGCAGGAACACAATGACACTCGGCCTAGTGCAGGAACACAATGACACTCGGCCTAGTGCAGGAACACAATGACACTCGGCCTAGTGCAGGAACACAATGACACTCGGCCTAGTGCAGGAACACAATGACACTCGGCCTAGTGCAGGAACACAATGACACTCGGCCTAGTGCAGGAACACAATGACACTCGGCCTAGTGCAGGAACACAATGACACTCGGCCTAGTGCAGGAACACAATGACACTCGGCCTAGTGCAGGAACACAATGACACCCGGCCTAGTGCAGGAACACAATGACACCCGGCCTAGTGCAGGAACACAATGACACTCGGCCTAGTGCAGGAACACAATGACACCCAGCCTAGTGCAGGAACACAATGACATGTTGCCACTCAGCCTAGTGCAGGAACACAATGACATGTTGCCACTCAGCCTAGTGCAGGAACACAATGACACCCAGCCTAGTGCAGGAACACAATGACACCCAGCCTAGTGCAGGAACACAATGACACCCAGCCTAGTGCAGGAACACAATGACACCCAGCCTAGTGCAGGAACACAATGACACCCAGCCTAGTGCAGGAACACAATGACACCCAGCCTAGTGCAGGAACACAATGACACCCAGCCTAGTGCAGGAACACAATGACACCCAGCCTAGTGCAGGAACACAATGACACTCAGCCTAGTGCAGGAACACAATGACATGTTGCCTCTCGGCCTAGTGCAGGAACACAATGACACCCAGCCTAGTGCAGGAACACAATGACACCCAGCCTAGTGCAGGAACACAATGACACTCAGCCTAGTGCAGGAACACAATGACACTCGGCCTAGTGCAGGAACACAATGACACTCGGCCTAGTGCAGGAACACAATGACACTCGGCCTAGTGCAGGAACACAATGACACTCGGCCTAGTGCAGGAACACAATGACACTCGGCCTAGTGCAGGAACACAATGACACTCGGCCTAGTGCAGGAACACAATGACATGTTGCCACTCAGCCTAGTGCAGGAACACAATGACATGTTGCCACTCAGCCTAGTGCAGGAACACAATGACACCCAGCCTAGTGCAGGAACACAATGACACCCAGCCTAGTGCAGGAACACAATGACACCCAGCCTAGTGCAGGAACACAATGACACCCAGCCTAGTGCAGGAACACAATGACACCCGGCCTAGTGCAGGAACACAATGACACCCGGCCTAGTGCAGGAACACAATGACACTCGGCCTAGTGCAGGAACACAATGACACTCGGCCTAGTGCAGGAACACAATGACACTCGGCCTAGTGCAGGAACACAATGACACTCGGCCTAGTGCAGGAACACAATGACACCCGGCCTAGTGCAGGAACACAATGACACCCAGCCTAGTGCAGGAACACAATGACACCCGGCCTAGTGCAGGAACACAATGACACCCAGCCTCTTGCAGGAACACAATGACACTCGGCCTCTTGCAGGAACACAATGACGCTCGGCCTAGTGCAGGAACACAATGACACTCGGCCTAGTGCAGGAACACAATGACATGTTGCCACTCAGCCTAGTGCAGGAACACAATGACATGTTGCCACTCAGCCTAGTGCAGGAACACAATGACATGTTGCCACTCAGCCTAGTGCAGGAACACAATGACACCCAGCCTAGTGCAGGAACACAATGACACTCGGCCTAGTGCAGGAACACAATGACACTCGGCCTAGTGCAGGAACACAATGACACTCGGCCTAGTGCAGGAACACAATGACACTCGGCCTAGTGCAGGAACACAATGACACCCGGCCTAGTGCAGGAACACAATGACACCCAGCCTAGTGCAGGAACACAATGACACCCGGCCTAGTGCAGGAACACAATGACACCCAGCCTCTTGCAGGAACACAATGACACTCAGCCTAGTGCAGGAACACAATGACACTCAGCCTAGTGCAGGAACACAATGACACTCGGCCTAGTGCAGGAACACAATGGTTTTGGGGAAGCTAAGAGCCTATTGAAATGATTTGAATTAGGCAATCATTCAGACAATGTTGCCAAACCAAACCTTGCACCAGGCCTGTTGATTGTGCCTAACATTCCTTCTCCCCTCAATGATAACCTGTCACCACTGCACCAGTCACAATGGTTTTGGGAAAGACCTCTAATTGGAGCTCTCACGCAGGTGTTAGAGGAGCTCTCACGCAGGTGTTAGAGGATCACTCACGCAGGTGTTAGAGGATCACTCACGCAGGTGTTAGAGGATCACTCACGCAGGTGTTAGAGGATCACTCACGCAGGTGTTAGAGGATCACTCACGCAGGTGTTAGAGGATCACTCACGCAGGTGTTAGAGGATCACTCACGCAGGTGTTAGAGGATCACTCACGCAGGTGTTAGAGGATCACTCACGCAGGTGTTAGAGGATCACTCACGCAGGTGTTAGAGGATCACTCACGCAGGTGTTAGAGGATCACTCACGCAGGTGTTAGAGGATCACTCACGCAGGTGTTAGAGGATCACTCACGCAGGTGTTAGAGGATCACTCACGCAGGTGTTAGAGGATCACTCACGCAGGTGTTAGAGGATCACTCACGCAGGTGTTAGAGGATCACTCACGCAGGTGTTAGAGGATCACTCACGCAGGTGTTAGAGGATCACTCACGCAGGTGTTAGAGGATCACTCACGCAGGTGTTAGAGGATCACTCACGCAGGTGTTAGAGGATCACTCACGCAGGTGTTAGAGGATCACTCACGCAGGTGTTAGAGCAGACATGGGCAAACTACGGCCCGCGGGCCACATACGGCCCGTTAGGCTTTTTAACCCGGCCCGCCGAACTTGTCCAAATTATAGTAAAAACCTCCTTTTTCCCCTTTCCCTGCAATGCCCACGTTTCCCCAATAGATGGCGCACTCAAAACACATTGACCGTTGTTGGAGTGGCGCGTATTTCTCTTTATTTCACTTTAATTTTCACTTCGTT
This sequence comes from Oncorhynchus gorbuscha, assembly GCF_021184085.1. Classification (NCBI taxonomy): domain Eukaryota; kingdom Metazoa; phylum Chordata; class Actinopteri; order Salmoniformes; family Salmonidae; genus Oncorhynchus; species Oncorhynchus gorbuscha. Next base: position 54,258 of record NW_025746958.1, read on the forward strand.
TCACATTTACGCACAGCAGCGGTACAGTAGCTTAATTAACACGCCGCACACGCTCTTAATTTAAATTTAAATTTTCAGCTGCAGGTAGGATATTTAATACAGCCTATGTCTGTGTGCTTGGCAACGATACACGTGTACTGTTTGCGCGTGAAGGCGAGGGCGTCCGTGGCGAGTTTGTAGAGCGCGCGGTCAGGACAATCCATCCATGATTTTGCGGAGTTTAACACAAGTAGATATTATTGAGCTTGAGTATTTCGTTGTGTAATATGTTTTGAATGTTGAAAGTGATTCCATTTTTCAATAAATGTTGATTTCTTTAACTTTGCACCTTCGATTGAAACTTATTAAAAACAGACGCAATCTTGATAAATAACAGTGCGTATGTTATTTTAATCTATTTACATTTCCTCCTCCCAGTATCTGCGAAATAGTATGTAAATGCCATATCTTGCATATTCCTTGAGACAAATTTATTAACTGATAAGGGCTATTTTTACATTTGAAAGACAGTTAATAAATTGGGTTGTAGTGTTCTTACTGTGCTATGAGGTTTGCACACACTACATTTAATGCTTTAGTATATCCGGCCCAAACACTCCCTCCAAATGCTCCTGGCCCGGCCCCTCTGTCAAATTTTAGAACCCATTGTGGCCCGCGAGTCAAAAAGTTTGCCCACCTCTGTGTTAGAGGATCATTCAGACAAAGGTCCTCTGTCATGGGACAATGTCTAACCCAAAGAAATAGAATATATTAGTGAAATGACTATTATTAATAGATTCTATGGTCTCCCCCGTTGTCCCCCCTCTTCTCCCCCGTTGTCCCCTCTCTTCTCCCCCCTCTTCTACCCTGTTGTCCCCCTCTTCTCCCCCATTGTCCCCCCTCTTCTCCCCTGTTGTCCCCCTCTTCTACCCTGTTGTCCCCCTCTTCTCCCCCCATTGTCCCCCTCTTCTCCCCTGTTGTCAACCATGTTTTCTCTTGTCATCCCTTCTTTCTCCCCTGTCAGACTCCTAAAACCAAGGCCACAGTTTTTAAGTTGTGCAGCCTTTGCCTGTACCTGCCCCAGGACCAGCTAACGTGCTGGGGGCGTTGGAGACATCGAAGACCATCTCCTCCCGTACATGCCCGACTAGGCCCAGCCGGCCTCCATGGCTTCCACCCACAACACAAGGAAGACTTAACCCCTAAGCCACTGAAGCAAGTTGATCTCATCCACCACACATCCTTCCTTCCATTGAATAGAACTGCTGCTTGGGTCTCTTGTTTGTTAGTTTCCATCGTCCTGAAGCTAATTTAAAAATAAATAAAAATCTGTATTTGTTTTTCCTTACCTACCAAGCTTCCTCCTCCTAGCAGTTTTGGATTGGTTCTACCTTTTATCCGCCCTCCCTCCCTCCACCATCCATCTTGTTTTTTGTTTATTTTGAACCTGCACGAACATTGATTTTGAGCGGTTGGTTATCCCCCCCATGGAGCTGCACTGTCAACGACAGAGAGCTGAAGGAACTCCTTATGTTGCTACCAAGCAGGAACTAAAGCCACACAGGTTGTTTTATGTTCACAGGGGTCCTCTGTCTCTGCTGGACACAATGTAAACCATGTCATAACAGATTGGAAAAGCCTCTATCATTTCAAAAGCTTGGGTTAGAGGAAAACATACCTGGGGAGGAAGAGAGGGGGGGGTGTTCTAGGAGGACTGGCTACCATCTATGATGGGTCAGCCTAGGTAAAAGCTGGGGTTAGAGGAAAACATACCTGGGGAGGAAGGGGGGTGTTCTAGGAGGACTGGCTACCATCTATGACGGGTCAGCCTAGGTAAAAGCTTGGGTTAGAGGAAAACATACTGGGGAGGAAGAGGGGGGTGGGTTCTAGAAGGACTGGCTACCATCTATGACGGGTCAGCCTAGGTGGCGTTAAAACGTCCCCTGTAAAGCAAAGATAAAAGGTGAAGGAGTGTTTGTCAAATCATTTGGTGTAGGTAATTACATCTTTTTTTCTTTTTTTTTTTAAGCCACCCTTGTTTAATGTTGGCTGGTTATTTTCTTTCTGGGTTCATTTCCTTTTCCTGTGAAATATGCCAGGAACACCATTGGTCTGATCTGGAGTTGGGAACTGATGGGAGGAAGTTGTCAGACAGACGGTGAATCGCATGGTGTTTTATTGTGTTGAAGGTTGTTACCACGCAAAGCCATTCAAGCTACTGAAATGTGATGTTTGTTTCTGGGTGGGGGTTGTTTGCAGAATGAATGTACCAAACAACGGAACAGGTTGTTGAGTCGAAATTAAATGGGACCGTTACATGTTTGTTCCTTTAATTCGATAGTATCCGAAAAGGGGACTAATTGTTGCAGTGCTTATAAAATGTAAAATGGGGGGGTGGTTTTTGTTTTGTTGTTGCTTGCTTTGCTGGGGGAAAATAAGGCACAAATCAGTCAGTACATTTAATTGAGGGTTTTCTTTGTTGATTCAATATGTTCGATTGAAAGGTTATTTGAGTTATTCTTTTTTTTAATTTTTTTTTTTTTTTAATGCATCTAGAAATCAACTTGGCTGAACAAATCTCAATACAATGTAACATTTGACAGTATTTCCTGGTGTGTTTTATTTGTGTGTAAACACAGTGTATATATTTACAGCAGAATGACATGCAGAAAAATAATTATTATTTAGCAAGTCTGTTGTGGGGTTAAAGAACAATTTACTGACACAGTTTCACAATAGTGACGTTTCTTCACCCCACAGACTGGACAGCATCACAGCAGCAGTATGATCATTCACAATTTGCTGAGGGGGGGGGGGGGGGGGGTAAAGATCTATGATCCCCCCCCCCCCAATATTAACCATTAGTAGGGGGGGGGGCTAAACTGAACCAAGACCAGTGTCCAGGGGCAACATCACCCTGGACCGAGCAGCTGATCTAGCTCCCAAGGTGCTTTGTGTGTCTTCCTTGTGCGATGAGTTTCCCAGAGGCTTTGCTAGTGAGGTCGACAGTAGCGAATGCCAGGGTCCGTCCTTGCTTCAACACTGTGGCTGTGATCAGCACGTCCTCGCCCATCTTGGCAGCATTCATATACCTGTCGGGAAACAGTTGTTCCATTCATTGGCTGTGTCCTAAACAGAACCCCTTTGTGCACTTTAGACCAGAGCCCTAGGTTGTGTCCTAAACAACCCTTTGTGCACTTTAGACCAGAGCCCTAGGGTGCTATCTTCAGACAGAGATTTTCCTTTTCAGTGTTTTGACAACAGGTAACTCTACTCCTTCACCTATTACAGTGTGTGACTTGTAGAGGCCTAGAGAGTTCGGGCTCAGCCCAAGACTAGACGACCAAAACAGCTCTACATGGAATAGAGCACATGCATTCTGTTTATTCTACAAGTATATTATCAAGCCTGGGTACCAGACTTTGTGCCATCATACCAAACCGCACAAATAGATCTGAGACCAGGCTACATTCCCCATGTATCACCCAGCCACTGTAATTTAAGTATAAAACTCACGTGATGTTCATGTCCACGCTGACACCGGGTGCTCCCCGTTCCGTGTACATGATGGCAGTGGTGGAGATGACGTCGACCAGCGTTGCTGTCAGACCCCGTGAAGGGTGCCCCCTCGGTTTGTGTGCTCCTCTTCCACTTTAAACTCACACACCACTTTCCCTGGGCTGGCTGTTACAATGTCCACCTGGGGAAACGGACAACCAGTCATTAATTATCCCTTGGATCAATTAAAGAAGAGGGCACTGTAAATATGTCCAAGAGTTGCAAGACTAAGGGGTAAATCTCAAATGTATTTCCTTGTGTCTTCCACTTTCCGCCTCAAATATTCTGCTCCGATGTGCATCGAGAAGGACACGAGGGAGGACGTGAGAAATCGAGAAAATACTATTGAGATTCACTCAAGGTAACGAGATAAAATGTAAGGGGTGTCGTGAAAACACTTGTTTTCCCACATACACAACAAGCCTGTCAAGGTAGGTGAATGGGTGGAGTTGGGAAGCAACCTCCGGTGCTTACAGTACACGTCTCTTGTACAGTAACTCGTAAAATGTGACATACCTTACTTAAAACTCGATCAAACCCCGGACTGTCCACCATCGCCCGCATAATTGTTTTTAACGAGTTTAAAGACAGAGAAACCATGTTTTAATGCTGACTGTTCAATGTCAACTTGATAAATGTAGATTTCCTCCAAACAGGAAACTGTTCCGACAGCTAAATCTTCCGGATATCATATAGTTAAACAAGGTTCCGCTTTGATTTAATATTTATTGGGCATGATTATGCATTTATTTACTCGCATATGAAAGTGTCATATATATTGAAGGAGTTCGTGTTCATATTCTACATATTTACATTTTCTACATATTAACTGGCCAGATCTTTGCGTGAACCCGGACTATTTAGACTCTCACACAGCTCTTAAGTGGTGTCAGAGCTTCAACAACAACACTCATCTAAAATACCTTTTTGCGTCGCTTCTAACAAGATCTAAGCATCGCTATGAAATAGAGAAACAATGAGTAATATTTCCAAGTCCATGTCGACTTCAGAAGAAACGAGGACTTCTCTGTGATGAGTTCCTGTCCGTTACAGGATTCTTTAGTTCCGTGGCTCAACACTTAACGTTGCCGTGCTGAAAATGACAGGGAACTGGAGGTCTAACTAGCTCATATCAGTCCAATTGTTATTAGTGGCCCCTTTCCTTTGTACGAAACTGTTCGTATACTATCCAGTGTGTTGCCAATAGTATTTGTTTTTAATTTTGACCCCACAGTCTTGTTTGTGGTTAGTTATTTATGAGAGTTCACTCCAGTAATGTTTGTCTGACGTTTTCAGGCCTCAGAACTGTTTTATTTGTCAATCATGTATAGATTCAGCTATCGATGAATAGCAAAATGAACACCATCAAATCGGAGGCATAAAACATCAACTAAACATGATCCCTTTTGAGGTCTGAAAACAACTGACCAAACAAGAACCGTCCTTTTATCTTAACTAAAATAAGGAAAGTCCTCTCACTGTCAACTGTGTTTATTTTCAGTGAACTTAACATGTGTAAATATTTGTATGAACATAACAAGATTCAACAACTGAGACAAACTGAACAAGTTCCACAGACGTGACAAACAGAAATTGAATAATGTGTAATTGAACAAAGGGGCGGTCAAAATCAAAAGTGACAGTCAGTATCTGGTGTGGCCACCAGCTGCATTAAGTACTGCAGTGCATCTCTTCCTCATGGACTGCACCAGATTTGGCAGTTCTTGCAGTGAGATGTTACCCCACTCTTCCACCAAGGCACCTGCAAGTTCCCGGACATTTCTGGGGGGAATGACCCTAGCCCTCACCCTCCGATCCGACAGGTCCCAGACGTGCTTAATGGGATTCAAATCCGGGCACTTCGCTGGCCATGGCAGAACACTGACATTCCTGTCTTGCAGGAAATCATGCACAGAGTGAGCAGTATGGCTGGTGGCATTGTCATGCTGGAGGGTCATGTCAGGATGAACCTGCAGGAAGGGTAACACATAAGGGAGGAGGATGTCTTCCCTGTAAAGCACAGAGTTGAGATTGCCTGCAATGACAACAAGCTCAGTCTGATGATGCTGTGAAACACCTCCCCAGAACATGAATGACCCTCCACCTCCAAATCCATCCCGCTCCAGAGCACAGGACTCGGTGTAACGATCATTCCTTTGACGTTAAACGCGAATCCGACCATCACCTCTGGTGAGACAAAACCGTGACTCGTCACTTTATTCTAGTCCTGTCTGGTCCAGCGATGGAGGGTTTGTGCCCATGTAACAGTATAACTTTAGACCGTCCCCTCGCCCATACCCGGGCTCGAACCAGGAACCCTCTGCACAACAGACAACATTCACCCATGAAGCATCGTTACCCATCGCTCCACAAAAGCCGCGGCCTTTGCAGAGCAAGGGGAACCACTATTTCAAGGTCTCAGAGTAAGTGATGTCACCGATTGAAACGCTATTTAGCGCGCACCACCGCTAACTAGCTAGCCATTTCACATCCGTTACACCCATAGGCAACGTTGTTGCCGGTGATGTCTGGTGAGGACCTGCCTTACAACAGGCCTACAACCCCTCAGTCCAGCCTCTCTCAGCCTATTGAGGACCTGCCTTACAACAGGCCTACAACCCCTCAGTCCAGCCTCTCTCAGCCTATTGCGGACAGTCTAAGCGCTGATGGAAGGGTTGTGCGTTCCTGGTGTAACTGGCAGTTATTGTCATCCTGTACCGATCCTGTGCAGGTGTGATGTTCGGATGTACCGATCCTGTGCAGGTGTGATGTTCGGATGTACCGATCCTGTGCAGGTGTTGTTTCACATGGTCTGCCACTGCGAGGACAATCAGCTGTCCATCCTGTCTCCCTGTTGCGCTGTCTTAGGCGTCACACAGTACAGACATTGCAATTTATTGCCCTGGCCACATCTGCAGTCCTCATGCCTCCTTGCAGTATGCCTAAGGTACGTTCATGCAGATGAGCAGGGACCCTCGGCATCTTTCTTTTGGTGTTTTTCAGAGTCAGTAGAAAGGCCTCTTTAGTGTCCTAATTTTTTATAACTGTGACCTTAATTGCCTACCGTCTGTAAGCTGTTAGTGTCTTAACGACCGTTCCACAGGTGCATGTTCATTCATTGTTTATGGTTCATTGAACAAGCATTGGGAAACAGTGTTTAAACCCTTTACAACAAGCATGGGGAAACAGTGTTCAAACCCTTTACAAGGAAGATCTGTGAAGTTATTTGGATACTTACAATTTATCTTTGAAAGACTGGGTCCTGAAAAGGGACATTTCTTATTTTTCTGAATTTATATGTTAATACACCTATATGTTAATATATCTGTTAATACACCTATATGTTAATATATCTGTTAATACACCTATATGTTAATATATCTGTTAATACACCTATATGTTAATACACCTATATGTTAATACACCTATATGTTAATACACCTATATGTTAATAGATCTGTTAATACACCTATATGTTAATATATCTGTTAATACACCTATATGTTAATATATATATTAATACACCTATATGTTAATAGATCTGTTAATACACCTATATGTTAATACACCTATATGTTAATACACCTATATGTTAATACACCTATATGTTAATACACCTATATGTTAATACACCTATATGTTAATACACCTATATATTAATACACCTATATGTTAATAGATCTGTTAATACACCTATATGTTAATACACCTATATGTTAATACACCTATATGTTAATACACCTATATGTTAATACACCTATATGTTAATATATATATTAATACACCTATATGTTAATAGATCTGTTAATACACCTATATGTTAATACACCTATATGTTAATATATATATTAATACACCTATATGTTAATAGATCTGTTAATACACCTATATATTAATACACCTATATGTTAATAGATCTGTTAATACACCTATATGTTAATACACCTATATGTTAATACACCTATATGTTAATATATATATTAATACACCTATATGTTAATACACCTATATGTTAATACACCTATATGTTAATATATCTGTTAATACACCTATATGTTAATACACCTATATGTTAATATATCTGTTAATACACCTATATGTTAATATATATATTAATACACCTATATGTTAATAGATCTGTTAATACACCTATATGTTAATACACCTATATGTTAATATATCTGTTAATACACCTATATGTTAATACACCTATATGTTAATATATCTGTTAATACACCTATATGTTAATACACCTATATGTTAATATATCTGTTAATACACCTATATGTTAATATATATATTAATACACCTATATGTTAATATATCTGTTAATACACCTATATGTTAATATATATATTAATACACCTATATGTTAATAGATCTGTTAATACACCTATATGTTAATACACCTATATGTTAATATATATATTAATACACCTATATGTTAATAGATCTGTTAATACACCTATATGTTAATATATCTGTTAATACACCTATATGTTAATATATATATTAATACACCTATATGTTAATAGATCTGTTAATACACCTATATGTTAATACACCTATATGTTAATAGATCTGTTAATACACCTACATGTCATATCTATGTTTATACATCTGTTATATCTGTGTTATATCCATATGTTATTCGATATATCTATATATATCTATATATATAAAATAATGTGTATATATATATATACACATACATACACAGGTTATATATATATATATTATAACCTGCATACATACATAGATATACAGTTGAAGTCAGAAGTTTACATACACCTTTGCCAAATACATTTAAACTCAGTTTTTCACAATTCCTGACATTTAATCCAAGTAACAATTCCCTGTCTTCGGTCAGTTAGGATCACCACTTTATTTTAAGAATGTGAAATGTCAGAATAATAGTAGAGAGAATGATTCATTTCAGCTTTAATTTCTTTCATCACATTCCCAGTGGGTCAGAAGTTTACATACACTCAAATAGTATTTGGTAGCAGTGCCTTTAAATTGTTTAACATGGGTCAAACGTTGCAGGTAGCTTCCCACAATAAATTGGGTGAATTTTGGCCCATTCCTCCTGACAGAGCTGGTGTAACGGAGTCAGGTTTGTAGGCCTCCTTGCTCACACACACTTTTTCAGTTCTGACCACAAATGTTCTATAGGATTGAGGTCAGGGCTTTGTGATGGCCACTCCAATACATTGACTTTGTTGTCCTTGAGCCATTTTGACACAACTTTGGAAGTATGCTTGGGGTCATTGTCCATTTGGAAGACCCATTTGCGACCAAGCTTTAACTTCCTGACTGATGTCTTGAGATGTTGCTTCAATACATCCACATAATTTCCCTCCCTCATGATGCCATCTATTTTGTGAAGTGCACCATTCCCTCCTGCAGCAAAGCACCCCCACAGCATGATGCTGCCACCACCGTGCTTCACGGTTGGGATGGTGTTCTTCGGCTTGCAAGTCTCCCCCTCTCCCCCCCAAACATAATGATGGTCATTATGGCCAAACAGTTCTATTTTTGTTTCATCAGACCAGAGGACATTTCTCCAAAAAGTATGATCTTTGTCCCCATGTGCAGTTGCAAACCTGTAGTCTGGCTTTTTACGGCGGTTTTGGAGCAGTGGCTTCTTCCTTGCTGAGCGGTCGATATAGGACTTGTTTTACTGTGGATATGTTAACACATGTTTCCCATGCCAATAAAGCCCTTGAATTGAATTATAGATACTTTTGTACCGGTTTCCTCCAGCATCTTCACAAGGTCCTTTGCTGTTGTTCTGGGATTGATTTGCACTTTTCACACCAAAGTACGTTCATCTCTAGGAGACAGAACCCGTCTCCTTCCTGAGCGGTATAGTGGCTGCGTGGTCCCATGGTGTTTATACTTGCGTACTATTGTTTGTACAGATGAACGTGGTACCTTCAGGCATTTAGAAATTGCTCCTAAGGATGAACCAGACTTGTGAAGGTCTACAATTGTTTTTCTGAGGTCTTGGCTGATATCTATTGATTTTCCCATGTTGTCAAGAAAAGAGGCACTGAGTTTGAAGGTAGGCCTTGAAATACATCCACAGGTACACTTCCATTTGAATCAAATGATGTCAATTAGCCTATCAGAAGCTTCTAAAGCCATGACATCATTGTCTGGAATATTCCAAGCTGTTTTAAAGGCACAGTCAACTTAGTGAATGCGCATTTCTGACCCACTGGAATTGTGATACAGTGAAATAATCTGTCTGTAAACAATTGTTGGAAAAATAACTTGTGTCATGCACAAAGTAGATGTCCTAACTGACTTGCCAAAACTATTGTTTGTTAATAAGACATTTGTGGAGTGGTTGAAAAACTAGTTTCATCAGCTGTCCGGGTGGCTGGTCTCAGACGATCCCACAGGTGTAGAAGCCGGATGTGGAGGTCCTGGGCTTGCATGGTTACACGTGGTCTGAGGTTGTGAGGCCGGTTGGACATACTGCCAAATTCTCAAAAAATTGTTGGAAGCTGCTTCTGGTAGAGAAATTAACACTGAGTTGTCTGGCAACAGCTCTGGAGGATATTCCTGCAGTCAGCATGCCAATTGCACGCTCCCTCAAAACTACAGACATCTGTGGCATTGTGTTGTGTGACAAAACTACACATTTTAAAAATAGAGAATTTACTGTGTGTGTGTGCGTGTGGCACTGTGTGTGTGTGCGTGTGGCACTGTGTGTGTGTGGCACTGTGTGTGTGTGTGGCACTGTGTGTGTGGCACTGTGTGTGTGTGTGGCACTGTGTGTGTGTGTGTGGCACTGTGTGTGTGTGTGTGGCACTGTGTGTGTGTGTGTGGCACTGTGTGTGTGTGTGGCACTGTGTGTGTGTGTGGCACTGTGTGTGTGTGTGTTTCAGGTGTCACCTTCCGGAGACACCTGAAACCCCACCTCTTTAAGGAATACCTAGGATAGGATAAGTAATCCCTCTCACCCCCCTTAAGTTTTAGATGCACTATTGTAAAGTGACTGTTCCACTGGATGTCATAAGGTGAATGCACCAATTTGTAAGTCGCTCTGGATAAGAGCGTCTGCTAAATGACTTAAATGTAATGTAAATGTAATTATTGTCCCCAGCACAAGGTGCACCTGTGTATTGATCATGCTGTTTAATTAGCTTCTTGATATGCCACACCTGTCAGGTGGATGGATTATTTTGGCAAAGGAGAAATGCTCACTAAACAGGGATGTAAACAAATTTGTGCAGAAAATGTTAGAGAGAAAAAAAGCATTTTGTGCAAATGGAACATTTCTGGGATCGTTTATTTCAGCTCATTAAACATACATTTTTTTGTTCAGTATAAAATGGAAGTGATCATCAGCAGACCCTTCCATGCTCAATTTACCTCAACGATCAGGTGGTGGCGGCCAGCAGTCCCTGTTGATCGTTTGATATATCTCCGTCTCTGTGACTAGGGTATCCATTTGGGACTCAACCCTCGATTCCTATTTAGCTCTGTAGTCCACTACACTGAGACCAGGAGACTTCTTTGTTGGTCTAAGTCTGTGTGTGTAGAGAGATGCTGTGAAGGGCTTGGATGGACTGAGGTTGTCATTGGGGACTGAATCTCCTCATACATACACTGCATCCAAAATTGCACCCTTTTCCCTATGTGGTGCAATACTTTTGACTATTGCCCTATGGGCCCTGTTGAAAAGTAGTACACTATATATAGGAAAGAGAGTGTACATTGTATATATATATATATATATATATATAATATGACATTTGTAATGTCTTTACTGTTTTTAAACTTCTGTATGTGTAATGTTTACTGTTAATTTTTGTTGTTTTTCACTTTATATATTCACTTTGTATGTTGTCTACCTCACTTGCTTTGGCAATGTTAACACATGTTGTTATGGTCCAATGTTGTTATGATCTAATGGTCTAATGCTGTTATGATCTAATGTTGTTATGATCTAATGTTGTTATGATCTAATGGTCTAATGTTGTTATGGTCTAATGGTCTAATGTTGTTATGATCTAATGGTCTAATGTTGTTATGATCTAATGTTGTTATGATCTAATGGTCTAATGCTGTTATGATCTAATGTTGTTATGGTATAATGTTGTTATGGTCTAATGTTGTTATGGTCTAATGTTGTTATGGTCTAATGTTGTTATGGTCTAATGGTCTAATGTTGTTATGGTCTAATGGTCTAATGTTGTTATCGTAGAATGTATGCACACATGACTGTAAGTCGCTTTGGATAAAAGCGTCTGCTAAATGGCATATATTATTATTATTACATGTTTCCCATGCCAATAAAGCCCTTGAATTGAATTGAGTGTCATTTAGAACACACCCCTGCCATTGTGATGTCACTGATCCTCAGCAGCAAGTGAGGGGAAGCCATTTAGAACACAGTCCTGCCATTGTGATGTCACTGATCCTCAGCAGCAAGTGAGGGGAAGCCATTTAGAACACAGCCCTGCCATTGTGATGTCACTGATCCTCAGTAGCTAGTGAGGGGAAGCCATTTAGAACACAGTCCTGCCATTGTGATGTCACTGATCCTCAGTAGCTAGTGAGGGGAAGCCATTTAGAACACAGTCCTGCCATTGTGATGTCACTGATCCTCAGTAGCTAGTGAGGGGAAGCCATTTAGAACACAGTCTTGCCATTGTGATGTCACTGATCCTCAGTAGCTAGTGAGGGGAAGCCATTTAGAACACAGTCCTGCCATTGTGATGTCACTGATCCTCAGCAGCTAGTGAGGGGAAGCCATTTAGAACACATTCCTGCCATTGTGATGTCACTGATCCTCAGCAGCTAGTGAGGGGAAACCATTGATTTAGTCACAGGCTGTGAGTGAGTCAGGCAGTACTATGTGGGGAAAATAACCAGAGGGAGGGTAGGGTTAGTAAGTTCTCATAGATAGTAGAAGATAGGGTGCTATTTGGGATGCATACAGTCAAAGTGCACTACTTGTGACCAAGGCCCACAGGGCTCTGGTTAAAAGTAGTGTACGATGTAGGGAATAGGGTGCCATTTGGGATAGAGCCTTTATCTGGGTCAATGTTTAGGGTCATTCCATTCCAGTCAAGCTGACCATGACCATCCTGTATGTTGTATTTATTTTATATTTTTATTTTAACTTTATTTAACCAGGCAAGTCAGTTAAGAACAAATTCTTATTTACAATGACGGCCTAGAAACAGTGGTGTTCAACCTTCCCAAGTTCTCTCACGTCACCCCGCTCCTCCGCTCTCTCCACTGGCTTCCAGTTGAAGCTCGCATCCGCTACAAGACCATGGTGCTTGCCTACGGAGCTGTGAGGGGAACGGCACCTCAGTACCTCCAGGCTCTGATCAGGCCCTACACCCAAACAAGGGCACTGCTCTGGCCCCCCAATGGTGGAACAAACTCCCTCACGACGCCAGGACAGCGGAGTCAATCACCACCTTCCGGAGACACCTGAAACCCCACCTCTTTAAGGAATACCTAGGACAGGATAAAGTAATCCTTCTCACCCCCCTTAAAAGATTTAGATGCACTATTGTAAAGTGGCTGCTCCACTGGATGTCATAAGGTGAACGCACCAATTTTTAAGTCGCTCTGGATAAGAGCGTCTGCTAAATGACTTAAATGTAAATGGTAAACTGCCTGTTCAGGGGCAGAACGACAGATTTGTACCTTGTCAGCTTGGGGGTTTGAACTGGCAACCTTCCAGTTACTAGTCCAACGCTCTAACCACTAGGCTACCTGCCACCCCCCAACATTCAGGCTTCTAAAATATACCATCCTGTAAGTCCAACACTCAGGCTTCTAAAATATACCATCCTGTAAGTCCAACACTCAGCCTTCTAAAATATACCATCCTGTAAGTCCAACACTCAGCCTTCTAAAATATACCATCCTGTAAGTCCAACACTCAGCCTTCTAAAATATACCATCCTGTTAGTCCAACACTCAGCCTTCTAAAATATACCATCCTGTAAGTCCAACACTATCCTGTATGTCAAACACTCAGGCTTCTAAAATATACCATCCTGTATCCCAAAGCTCAGCTCTGCCACTGTACATACTGTAGTTGATATATCTGCCACTGTACATACTGTAGTTGATATATCTGCCACTGTACATACTGTAGTTGATAAATCAGTTTGAAAAAGACAGCAAGGATCTTTGTTACAAAACATCACTCATATCAGGTCCCCAGTCAATCAGTAACTAATACCGGAGGGTCAAGATGAACCAACTTGTCCCTGAATGTAAATGTATCATTTAGCTTGGTGCAGTAGTTGCCAATATTAACACAAGTATACAAATGAACCTTGATCCTTAGTGATTTGCTAAATATTTCAATGAGCATCTTAAAAAATAAATAATAATAATAATTTAAAACTTGTTGCCAGTTTAGTTTTTTTTAAATGTAATAAACAACACTGAACAAGCCATGGTACAGTGATACATATCAATTCATACACGGACCGTACCTGGATGAAGAAATAGAGTGTAATGCCCTTGCTAACGATGGGGGGAGTATTTCATAGTCCCTGGTCTGAAGATAGTCTAGTACCTTGTTCCATAACCTGGTCTCAGATCATTTCCTAGTGTTCTATATGTAAATCCGAGACACTCCATTTGGTACGATGTTATGTTTCGTATGTATTCATTATGTTTTATTACGAATTTGCCAAACGTACAATATTGTAACACATTTGTAAAAACGTATGATATGTTACGAATTCTAGTTAGATGGCTGACAGTTAGTTTAGGAGTTACGTTAAAGGGGAAGGGTTAGTTAACATGTTAAGATTAGAGGAAGGGTTAGTTAACATGTTAAGACTAGAGGAAGGGTTAGTTAACATGTTAAGACTAGAGGAAGGGTTAGTTAACATGTTAAGACTAGAGGAAGGGTTAGTTAACATGTTAAGACTAGAGGAAGGGTTAGTTAACATGTTAAGACTAGAGGAAGGGTTAGTTAACATGTTAAGACTAGAGGAAGGGTTAGTTAACATGTTAAGACTAGAGGAAGGGTTAGCTAACATGTTAAGACTAGAGGAAGGGTTAGCTAACATGTTAAGACTAGAGGAAGGGTTAGTTAACATGTTAAGACTAGAGGAAGGGTTAGTTAACATGTTAAGACTAGAGGAAGGGTTAGTTAACATGTTAAGACTAGAGGAAGGGTTAGTTAACATGTTAAGACTAGAGGAAGGGTTAGTTAACATGTTAAGACTAGAGGAAGGGTTAGTTAACATGTTAAGACTAGAGGAAGGGTTAGTTAACATGTTAAGACTAGAGGAAGGGTTAGTTAACATGTTAAGACTAGAGGAAGGGTTAGTTAACATGTTAAGACTAGAGGAAGGGTTAGTTAACATGTTAAGACTAGAGGAAGGGTTAGTTAACATGTTAAGACTAGAGGAAGGGTTAGTTAACATGTTAAGACTAGAGGAAGGGTTAGTTAACATGTTAAGACTAGAGGAAGGGTTAGTTAACATGTTAAGTAGTTGCAAAGTCGCAACGGTTACAAGACGTTTGCT
Organism: Oncorhynchus gorbuscha; assembly: GCF_021184085.1. Taxonomy (NCBI): domain Eukaryota; kingdom Metazoa; phylum Chordata; class Actinopteri; order Salmoniformes; family Salmonidae; genus Oncorhynchus; species Oncorhynchus gorbuscha. The sequence goes on from NW_025746958.1 coordinate 69,326, forward strand.
TTATACGCCCAACCAACCACCCCATACGCCCACCCGTCCACCCCAACCAACCACCCCATACGCCCACCCCAACCAACCAGGGTAAGAATTGGTAGGTTTAGAGATGACTAGAGGTGACTAGAGATGACACCTCGTCCCCCAGGCTCAGTGACTAGAGATGACACCTCGTCCCCCAGGCTCAGTGACTAGAGATGACACCTCGTCCCCCAGGCTCAGTGACTAGAGAGGACACCTCGTCCCCCAGGCTCAGTGACTAGAGAGGACACCTCGTCCCCCAGGCTCAGTAACTAGAGATGACACCTCGTCCCCCAGGCTCAGTGACTAGAGATGACACCTCGTCCCCCAGGCTCAGTGACTAGAGAGATGACACCTCGTCCCCCAGGCTCAGTAACAAGAGATGACACCTCGTCCCCCAGGCTCAGTGACTAGAGACGACAACTCGTCCCCCAGGCTCAGTGACTAGAGACGACACCTCGTCCCCCAGGCTCAGTGACTAGAGATGACACCTCATCCCCCAGGCTCAGTGACAACAGATGACACCTCGTCCCCCAGGCTCAGTGACTAGAGATGACACCTCGTCCCCCAGGCTCAGTGACTAGAGATGACACCTCGTCCCCCAGGCTCAGTGACTAGAGATGACACCTCGTCCCCCAGGCTCAGTGACTAGAGATGACACCTCGTCCCCCAGGCTCAGTGACTAGAGATGACACCTCGTCACCCAGGCTCAGTGACGAGAGAGATGACACTTTTTCCAACTGCCCCGTTTTGTTTGTCTAAATAAAAGCTGTTTAAATGCTGTGCTGGTGGACAGAGTAGAATTAATGAAGCATCAGTCCGTCTATGATGAAGTGTTAGACAGCTTTACGTGTTAGACAGCAGGAAGCACAAGGCAGGTTGGTAGCCTGGATCCCAGTCTGTTTGTGCCACCGTGCCACTCCTCGTCTTGGCTGACAGCATGAAGTAGGTAAAAGCACAAACAGACCTGGAGCCAGGCTAACTCCAGGGAATGTTGTATGATTCTGCCCGTTAATATCAGTATAGTTCCGTCATCACATTTTTGCACACTTTTTCAAAACATTATTTCTAAATTCAGGAAAGAGGAGGCCCCATTCTCAGAAATAGTGAATACTTAATTCTGGTACACACATTATTAGAATAATACAAATATTCAACAGCTTTTTTGAGAGAGACAACCAACTGACAGACAGCATGGAATGTGTTGGTTTACACTCTACTCTGCTTCCAAAACCAGAGAAGAAGAACCAACTGACAGACAGCATGGAATGTATTGGTTTATACTCTACTCTGCTTCCAAAACCAGAGAAGAAGAACCAACTGACAGACAGCATGGAATGTGTTGGTTTACACTCTACTCTGCTTCCAAAACCAGAGAAGAAGAACCGACTGACAGACAGCATGGAATGTGTTGGTTTATACTCTACTCTGCTTCCAAAACCAGAGAAGAACCAACTGACAGACAGCATGGAATGTGTTGGTTTACACTCTACTCTGCTTCCAAAACCAGAGAAGAAGAACCGACTGACAGACAGCATGGAATGTGTTGGTTTATACTCTACTCTGCTTCCAAAACCAGAGAAGAAGAACCAACTGACAGACAGCATGGAATGTGTTGGTTTACACTCTACTCTGCTTCCAAAACCAGAGAAGAAGAACCAACTGACAGACAGCATGGAATGTATTGGTTTATACTCTACTCTGCTTCCAAAACCAGAGAAGAAGAACCAACTGACAGACAGCATGGAATGTGTTGGTTTACACTCTACTCTGCTTCCAAAACCAGAGAAGAAGAACCAACTGACAGACAGCATGGAATGTGTTGGTTTACACTCTACTCTGCTTCCAAAACCAGAGAAGAAGAATGAGAAAAGATGGAATAAGATGGAACAGAGGGACTGTTGTCAGATGGGTTTGTGGTGGAGCCAAGCCGACACCTTATAGTCATTTTGTCAGGACAAGAGAAACCGGTCTGGGACCAGGCTATGGGAAGAGAGATTTCAGGTTTGGGAACAAAGCGAAGACCAAACTAGATCAGATGATGTTTGGTAGAAGCCAGTATCCTCTACTAGACCTTTACCATCAAAGCAGCAGCATCACCACAATAAGAATATTCAAGTCCGTAGAATAAAGTGTGCACCTAAGGATGATCACATTCATCGTTTTGCGTACATGTCACGTTTGATTTTTGTCGGTATTAAGAAACACCATTTTACATACTAGTGATTTAAAAACAGCTGGAATCTGGAGTTCTAGATTCATGAAAGTATGTGGACACCCCCTTAAACAAAAATGTATGGATTCGGCTATTTCAGCCACACCCGTTGCAGACAGGTGTACAAAATCCAGCACACAGCCATGCAATCTCCATAGACAAACATTGGCAGTAGAATGGCCCGTACTGAAGAGCTCAGTGACTTTCAACGTGGCACCGTCATGATGCCACCTTTCCAACAATTCAGTTCGTCAAATTTCTACCCTGCTTCCCCCGGTCAACTGTAAGTGCTGTTACTGTGAAGTGGAAACGTCTAGGAGAAGAAAAAAAACGGCTCAGCTGCGAAGTGGTTGGCCACACAAGCTCACAGAGTGCTGAAGGAGAACGTTAATAAATAGTTGTAGGATTTTCTGAAGCAGACGAGAGACTTAAACAGCTATCCTTTTTACTCACAGTGGAAAATGTTTTTTTTTATTAGGGCGAAGTGTACAGTCGAACAGATCTGTAGCCAGGCTAATCTACAGCTATCCTCACAATAGAACATTGTTTTCTACAGTAAATCAGAATGGTTAAGCTAGCTAGCCTACAGTAAATCAGAAGCTAGCTAGCCTACAGTAAATCAGAATCTAGCTAGTCTACAGTAAATCAGAAGCTAGCCAGCCTACAGTAAATCAGAAGCTAGCCAGCCTACAGTAAATACCTAGGAATACCTAGGATAGGATAAGTAATCCCTCTCACCCCCCCCCTTAAGTTTTAGATGCACTATTGTAAAGTGACTGTTCCACTGGATGTCATAAGGTGAATGCACCAATTTGTAAGTCGCTCTGGATAAGAGCGTCTGCTAAATGACTTAAATGTAATGTAAATGTAAATCAGAAGCTAGCTAGCCTACAGTAAATCAGAAGCTAGCTAGCCTACAGTAAATCAGAAGCTAGCCAGCCTACAGTAAATCAGAAGCTAGCCAGCCTACAGTAAATCAGAAGCTAGTTAGCCTACAGTAAATCAGAAGCTAGCTAGCCTACAGTAAATCAGAAGCTAGCTAGCCTACAGTAAATCAGACCATGCTGTACTCAGGGTTCCTTAGCAGAACATTACAACATCTCCTGCTGAGAATGTCTCTCCTTTCCATCTGTTCCTGTCAGAACGGCAGGGCCGCTAAAATGATCAACTGACAGACAGAACAGGCCAAAGCCGACCTGCTCCCGTCGGCCAGCCAGGCCAAAGCCGACCTGCTCCCGTCGGCCAGCCAGGCCAAAGCCGACCTGCTCCCGTCGGCCAGCCAGGCCAAAGCCGACCTGCTCCCGTCGGCCAGCCAGGCCAAAGCCGACCTGCTCCCGTCGGCCAGCAAGGCCAAAGCCGACCTGATCCCGTCGGCCAGCCAGGCCAAAGCCGACCTGCTCCCTTCAGCCAAAGCGGACCTGTTCCCTTCGGCCAAAGCCGACCTGCTCCCGTCGGCCAGCCAGGCCAAAGCCGACCTGCTCCCGTCGGCCAGCCAGGCCAAAGCCGACCTGCTCCCGTCGGCCAGCCAGGCCAAAGCCGACCTGCTCCAATTGGCCAGCCAGGCCAAAGCCGACCTGCTCCCTTCGGCCAAAGCGGACCTGCTCCTGTGAAAACAATTGTTTCTTATTGGACAAGTTATGGTTCTGCCCATTAATATCAATATAGTCCCGTCATCACATTTTTCACAAACTTCTGCACAAGTTTAGCCCCTCCCCGTTTGGTACCTAATGAACTCCAGCTTGGTAACACCAACAGAGACCTCTGTCTCTCTCTATTTTAAGCAATAAGGCACAATTAAACAGAATTCAACTACAGACTGATAAACCTATCCAAATAATGCCCTTTACTATTTTACAAATCAACATAAAAAATACAAAAAACAATTAAAAAAAACAATGAATTAACCCCCCAAGAATTGTTGGTAACTAAAACAGCTATCATTTGCATGGGAAGTTTGGATGGAACATGGAAACAGAACACAACAAACTCCTCCTACTTTACACACATATTATTAGCATATTGTACATCTGACAGGCAGACAGGGATTCCCTATATAGCGCACTACTTTTGACCAGGAACCATAGGGCTCTACAGTAGTGCATATTGAATAGGGGGCCATTTGTGACCAGCCAGGTTGTGCCTCTCAGCTTTGGTCATTAAGCCATACGTCATCATTACGTCATCATTAAGTCATACCTCATCATTAAACCATACCTCATCATTAAGCCATACCTCATCATTAAACCATACCTCATCATTAAGCCATACCTCATCATTAAACCATACCTCATCATTAAGCCATACCTCATCATTAAACCATACCTCATCATTAAGCCATACCTCATCATTAAACCATACCTCATCATTAAACCATACGTCATCATTAAACCATACGTCATCATTAAGCCATACCTCATCATTAAACCATACCTCATCATTAAGCCATACCTCATCATTAAACCATACCTCATCATTAAGCCATACCTCATCATTAAGCCATACCTCATCATTAAGCCATACCTCATCATTAAGCCATACCTCATCATTAAACCATACGTCATCATTAAGCCATACCTCATCATTAAACCCTACCTCATCATTAAGCCATACCTCATCATTAAGCCATACCTCATCATTAAACCATACATCATCATTAAACCATACCTCATCATTAAACCATACCTCATCATTAAACCATACCTCATCATTAAACCCTACCTCATCATTAAGCCATACCTCATCATTAAGCCATACCTCATCATTAAACCATACGTCATCATTAAGCCATACCTCATCATTAAACCCTACCTCATCATTAAGCCATACCTCATCATTAAGCCATACCTCATCATTAAACCATACGTCATCATTAAACCATACCTCATCATTAAACCCTACCTCATCATTAAGCCATACCTCATCATTAAGCCATACCTCATCATTAAACCATACGTCATCATTAAACCATACCTCATCATTAAACCATACCTCATCATTAAGCCATACCTCATCATTAAGCCATACCTCATCATTAAGCCATACCTCATCATTAAGCCATACCTCATCATTAAGCCATACGTAATGATGACGCATGGTTCCGTGAGCCTCTACCCCAGTAACAGAGCAGGATCAACACGTTGGCGTACTGCTTCTTATGGTGAGAGAAAAACAAGAAAACGAACCAATAGAAAAAAGGCCTCGTAGTGTATGCTAAACCATTTCTTCCTTTTGACATCATTATAAATGAGGTCAACATAGAGCATAGCACCCTGGTCCCACGCTGTAGAAGAGAAGTCCTTAGCCCCTGGTCCCACGCTGTAGAAGAGACGCCCTTAGCCCCTGGTCCCACGCTGTAGAAGAGAAGTCCTTAGCCCCTGGTCCCACGCTGTAGAAGAGAAGTCCTTAGCCCCTGGTCCCACGCTGAAGAAGAGAAGTCCTTAGCCCCTGGTCCCACGCTGTAGAAGAGAAGTCCTTAGCCCCTGGTCCCACGCTGAAGAAGAGAAGCCCTTAGCCCCTGGTCCCACGCTGTAGAAGAGAAGTCCTTAGCCCCTGGTCCCACGCTGAAGAAGAGAAGTCCTTAGCCCCTGGTCCCACGCTGAAGAAGAGAAGCCCTTAGCCCCTGGTCCCACGCTGTAGAAGAGAAGCCCTTAGCCCCTGGTCCCACGCTGTAGAAGAGAAGCCCTTAGCCCCTGGTCCCACGCTGAAGAAGAGAAGCCCTTCAGCGTGGTTTGTTTATCTGGAGTACTTCTCCTGTCCTATTCAGGTGTCCTGTGTGAATCTAAGTGTGCGTTCTCTAATTCTCTCCTTCTCTCTTTCTTTCTCTCTCTCGGAGGACCTGAGCCCTAGGACCATGCCCCAGGACTACCTGACATGATGACTCCTTGCTGTCCCCAGTCCACCTGGCCATGCTGCTGCTCCAGTTTCAACTGGCCTGGGCCCTAGGACCATGTCCCAGGACTACCTGACATGAGGACTCCTTGCTGTCCCCAGTCCACCTGGCCATGCTCCTGCTCCAGTTTCAACTGTTCTGCCTTATTATTATTTGACCATGCTGGTCATTTATGAACATTTGAACATCTTGGTCATGTTCTGTTATAATCTCTACCCGGCACAGCCAGAAGAGGCCTGGCCACCCCACATAGCCCGGTTCCTCTCTAGGTTTCTTCCTAGGTTTTGGCCTTTCTAGGGAGTTTTTCCTAGCCACCGTGCTTTTACACCTGCATTGTTTGCTGTTTGGGGTTTTAGGCTGGGTTTCTGTACAGCACTTTGAGATATCAGCTGATGTACGAAGGGCTATATAAATAAATTTGATTTGATTTGACTTAGCCCCTGGTCCCACACTGTATAGGAGAAGCCCTTAGCCCCTGGTCCCACACTGTAGAGGAGAGGTCCTTAGCCCCTGGTCCCACACTGTAGAGGAGAAGTCCTTAGCCCCTGGTCCCACACTGTAGAGGAGAAGTCCTTAGCCCCTGGTCCCACACTGTAGAGGAGAAGCCCTTAGCCCCTGGTCTCACACTGTAGAGGAGAAGTCCTTAGCCCCTGGTCCCACACTGTAGAGGAGAAGCCCTTAGCCCCTGGTCCCACGCTGTAGAAGAGAAGCCCTTGGTCTCATTGAGATCTAAATGGTGAGCTGTGCTGCATAGAGTGTTCAGGTTGTAGCTAAGTCTGTGATGACAACACCACTGTACCTGACTACTAAACACCTGGCAGCCCTCAGCTGCAGCTACAAGCCCCATAGATTCACACAATCAGCGTCGCTATTTGGTAGGTCCTCCTCGTCGTGGAAGATATCAGATCTGCTCTACTGGCCAATCAGTGTTCATTTCGATCCCATTTGCTCGTGTCCAATCAGGGTTTTGAGACATTAATCAGACCACGTTGATGATCCCACCCCCGGCCGACGCCCTCTTGCTGCAGTACGTGAAGCCGCTGTGATTGGTGGATGTGCCGTTCGTGTGTGATGTCTTCAGCTCCATCTGACAGGCAGCGATGGCCGCATTCAGCTCCACCTGGGCCCGATGGACCACGTAGAACATCAGACCTATACTGATGATGATCTGAGAGAGAGGGAAACAGAACCGTGTTTTAGAACCATACTGTTTAGGACCACAGTGTCTAGAAGGGACGTTACACGGGTGACCTGACTCTCTGTGGTCACTAAAGATCCCATGGCACTTATCGTAAGAGTAGGGGTGTTAACCCTGGTGTCCTGGCTCTCTGTGGTCACTAAAGATCCCATGGGACTTATCGTCAGAGTAGTGGTGTTAACCCTGGTGTCCTGACTCTCTGAGGTCATTAAAGATCCCATGGCACTTATCGTAAGAGTAGGGGTGTTAACCCTGGTGTCCTGACTCTCTGTGGTCACTAAAGATCCCATGGTACTTATCGTAAGAGTAGGGGTGTTAACCCTGGTGTCCTGACTCTCTGTGGTCACTAAAGATCCCATGGTACTTATCGTCAGAGTAGTGGTGTTAACCCTGGTGTCCTGACTCTCTGAGGTCATTAAAGATCCCATGGCACTTATCGTAAGAGTAGGGGTGTTAACCCTGGTGTCCTGACTCTCTGTGGTCACTAAAGATCCCATGGTACTTATCGTAAGAGTAGGGGTGTTAACCCTGGTGTCCTGACTCTCTGTGGTCACTAAAGATCCCATGGTACTTATCGTAAGAGTAGGGGTGTTAACCCTGGTGTCCTGACTCTCTGTGGTCATTAAAGATCCCATGGTACTTATCGTAAGAGTAGGGGTGTTAACCCTGGTGTCCTGACTCTCTGAGGTCATTAAAGATCCCATGGTACTTATCGTCAGAGTAGTGGTGTTAACCCTGGTGTCCTGGCTAAATTCCCAATCTGGCCTTCATACCATCATGGTCACCTAATCATCCCCAGCTTCCAAATTGGCCCATTCATCCCTCCTCCTCTCCCCTGTAACTATTCCCCAAGTCGTTGCTGGGGAACTGACCTGGTAAAATAAAAAATATACATAAATAAATAAAGATCCACC